>NW_015150598.1:513450-520894 GCF_000732505.1 Cyprinodon variegatus
TTTCCGTATTGCCGTGCAGAAAAATTGCAGCTGCTGGAAAGTGTCTGAATAATTTTCTGTATACCGTTATGGTAACTGTACTTTTTCAATAAATGAACCTAGTATTTTATAGGTTCAAAGAGACACAAATTCTCGTTTTTATTCAATCCAATGGTAGTCTGTTTTGATCAAATAGAAATAGAGGCCTGCCTCTAATTCTGGCCTCCTTCCAATAATGGCCTGGACCATATATTGCATTTAGGTTCTAGTGCTGAAATCTACAGTGTTTTTCACTCTTCCTGTTATTAATTTAAGTAGGAGGGAGGAGGAGGATGAGAAAAAGCACAAGAGGAAGCAGGAAAATTGGACAGGAACCTTAAAGAAACACTGTCAGGTAAAGGTTCATTTTGCAGGACTAGATTGGTAATAAATCGTAGCATATGAATTTTTTATCATCTTCAAATTCGAGGATTATAATGCTACCCTAGACTCTTTTAATATGGCTCAGAAAGTAGGACCCAGAATTCGGGCAAGAATACCCAAAAAGCGTTTATTCAGTCAATGACGGAATGGCTCTGCTGTGGCAGCGGCTGCAGTGGCTAGGGCTCCGGAGGTAGGAACGCCTATCGGAGAGAAACACAGGTTAGTGACTACGATAATCTGATGGAGGATGATTATGAACGGGCGAGTCACTAACCTGCTTTGACAGTTCAGTCCATGCCCCGAGAACAAGATGATTCCAGACGGTTGGCTGACAAGATGCAGCGGACGCTGCCAAAGAGTTCCAGATGTGGAATTCAAGAAGACTGCATAGCTGGCAGGAGATAAGATCCGAGCTGAGGAAGAAAGGCTGAGGAAGGCTGAGCAAGAAATGCAGGATAATCAACAGTGTGAAGACAAGGATCATATTCAGGTTCAGTCCACAGAAGAATCAAACAGGAGTTCGAAGACAGGCAGACAAACAGATCAGACAGGGGCAGGTAGGCTCAATGGTCCAAATACAGAAACGGATCAGAAGAAGACAATCAGAACAGTATAGAATCTCTAGAGAACTGTCAACACCAAAGGCTCAAGAATAATCTGGCACTGATGGCTGGGACCAAGAAGTTTAAATAAAAGCAGGGGCAGGTGGATCAGATGAGCAGTAATGCGGAACAGGGCAGAGTTAGACAAGTGAATGAAAGGAGCAATCAAGCCAGCCATCAGCACCAAAATCATGACATTTTTCACATTGAAGAACGGTATAAAGGGATTAACTTCATGGCTACCTTGTACTTCGGGACAAACCTTAATTTTTTATGTTAATTAATTTGCTTTGATTTTTATGATAAGTTTCTTATTTAGTAAACTGAAGTAAACTGGAAATACGTTTTAAGTCTGTCACTATACATATAAATAGTTTTAACTATAAAAACTGCATATATAGTGCAAATGAAGCATTTCTATTAGAATGAAGGTTTCACTTGCATACATCGTGTGATTGAATTGATGACCAACCTCCAGGGGAAAATCAGCCTTCAGATGCTCGTGGTCGTGCTTGTGGTCCCAACCAAGGTAATAAATAATTAACATACCGTCACGCTAGCAGTTTTTTTTGTCCTCTCCAGAAACAAGGAATGGAAGACATTGAAGTTCAGGGACTGATAAAAAAAAAACAAAAAACGTTGGTAATGAATAAACGGGGGTTAAAGGTCATTAGAGACATGAGTGAGTCTAAAAGGATAAAGATATGGAGAGGACAGAGCATCACACAGATTTGATGCAGACCATACCACAATAAGAAAAACAAAGTAGAAGAGGCAGGAGTCATGAAGTTGCTCACTGGACAATATTTTCTGTGTTTGGCTGCCAAATCAAGTTTCTGTAGAGCATTGTTAGTTCTGGTTTCATTCAAATGATTCTCAGCCAATGCTTCATAATCTAACCTTTCACGAATACATTCAAGTACTTACACTGTTTTATTTCATGTGTTTCACATGAAAATAGCAACAGTCTGTAAAACAAGGATGTAATTGGTCGGCCACACGATCAGTGAGTGAATAAGTGACTTAATTGAACAAAAAAACAGAAAAACAAAATGTTCCCTGAGTCGCGCTGTCGCTCATCACTTAAGAGGGATGGTGGGCCTTAAGGCGTAGTCAGCTGAGAACCAAAGAGCTATAGGACTGAAGGCTCAGAGGACAACGCTGAACATCTGAACTTATTATTAAAGAAAAAATTATAGTTTTTAAGTGCTGTTCTCTCTAATCCCAAAACAGCTACAGACAAACATAGACCTAAAGAAGCTTTGTGTTTTTGATTTTCCCTGTTCTGTCTAAACTTTCTCTGATGTGGGTTTGTATTAACAAACCGTGATGTTAAACGTAATTATGGAAAAATCTTTCCTACTTGGACGTCTGCGTTTGTATACACAGCACCTCAGTAAAGAGCCATTGGAGCCGATCCGAGGGTAACCAGGGCCACGTCTCGTTCCTTTGAGGAGTGACAGCCCGTCACATGTATGTACGAGAAGCACGCGCGCAAATTCACTCACAAGCAAGTCACGCCACAGATCTGTCACTGCACGTTTCCATTCAGCTGCAAATGTTTCCAGGAAACCTTGTCGTTTTGAAAACTGCTGTTACCAGACATTTTCCATCCAATCACACTGGGCTTCAGCAAAAAGTTATGACATGCAAACCTGGTAGAGATATACCTTCAGAGACCTACAGCTAAGCTCTGTCAGGGCCATTTTCTCTTCAATTCCCAAGGGGCTAGAAAGTGTGTTCTCTATGTTCGAGGCAACAGTTTTTTGCGCTCTTCTCAGTCTCTTATCCTGTTTTTGTTTAACCAAATTAAAAGTTGTGTGCACATTCCAAGCATGAATTAAAGTTTCTTCACAATGGATGGACTCTATCATGGCAGCTCCTTGTCCACTTGGTGGTTTGTGGTGCAATGGACAGGATGTGGAGAGGAGGATGTCCTATTTGGGACATTCAGTGTCTCATCATTTGCTTTATGGAAATAATGTGGTTCTGAAATGTAGCTGTTCCCTACTAAAGCTGTTAATTCACGAGATGGCTTACATAAGCAGCAGTTTCTTCAGATGCAAAGTACACATGATGGCTATGCGTTTCTGTGCTCTCACTGATCACTTGAGAACTTCCACCTTTATGGTAAAGTGATTAAACGCTAGCAGATATGGATAGATTACCAAAACATTTTACTCAAGTGTCACTGCTTAAATCTGCTGTGTGTAATAATAGCAGGTACTTAATGACATGTGTGACACAAGTGTACTATATTATCTATATGTATGGTATTTAGTCTCAATCTTTATGTTTACCTTGCCGTAAAATTTACTATTTATAATTAATAATGAGTGGGTTTGTATTTGTGGAGGCAGAAATCTTTTGCGCTACGGGAGTGCAACGCTAAAAAAACTGGTGACCATAGAGATGGCCATTGCAACATGACTGTGGCTAGTAAGGCCTATATGAAATCCTGTCAAATAAAATACTTTTTATAAAATGATCTACTTAAACTAGACTTCTGGTTATTGTGAAGATGACCAATTTCATGTAGTTTTTTTTGTTTGGTTTTTCTGAGTGGACTCATATCTCCTTCCCTCTGTCCATTGTCTTTTTTTGGTCAGAGATGCCTAAAACTGGGGGACGAATGACCTGGACAGCAGTGGTAAGATGAGATCATAAGCTCAGACAGAAATAGCAGGGAATCAGTGTGAGAACCCTTAGAAAGCTCCAAAACCAGGAACCAGAAGGCCAGCTATGCTGCCCTCTGTGGCCAAGAAACAGAGCGGCAGCTTGGATTGGATCAGCTCGCTGGGTGGGGAGAGGTCTGAAGACTGGGTAGATTTTTTGTCACTGCAGTCTGATGATTAGATGTAACTGAAAATTACACTTTGCAGCTTTAAACATTTTATTACTCAAGTAAAAGTAGAAAGCAGTCACCCAAGAAATTACTGGAGTAAAAAATAACTTGGAAAAATGTCTTCCTAAGTATTGAGTAATTGATGGCTTATAACATGATGTAATCAAATAGAGTTCTGTGCAAATTCTGGTATATCAAATATGACAGTAAATAAATACAAACAAATAACAACATTACGACAAAGTAATGTTGGTGGAAGTCTTTACATTAGATAATATATACAGTATATGTAAGGAAAATATAAATAATATCCAGCTACAACATCTATTATTACTGTATTTTCACTTGATATATGGATAATTCGAGGTATTCATGATGCATAGATAATAGTAGCAATATTCTCATGACATTATAACCAAAGTAAAAATAAAAAGTGTGATAAAGAACAGCTGCTTCTGAAAGTATATTGTCTTGGAAAAATCTACAAAAAGTGTAACTAGTTACTAGTAATGTATCATTTGTTTTGATCACCTAAAGGTCTTTGTCCTGACCATCTGATCAGAAATTGATTAGGTATCAGGTATTGATTAGATTTTTAGTTCTGCCCCTCATAGAATGAACTTTATGCTCTAGGCCATATTGTTATGGAATAGTTTCAATAGTTTGAAAGTAAACTTTGACCCTGGATGTCGTTTTCCTGTTTATTTGTGTAAGATGTAAGTGAGGTCCTCTCAGTCTGAGCCAATGGTTCTCAGCTGTGGTGAGCTGGGTTCCTTATTCCAGCAATCTTAGCCTGAGGTGATGTATAATCTTGGGATTGTGGCGATGCTGGGATGAAGCAGGAGTCTAAAGGATGGACCGAGTTTATGCGCATTTTTGTAGGTGAAAAAAGATCTGACCCAAATAATGGGTGCTCGATTTATCTGTCTGTTTATGTCTCCACTATGTTGAGGTAATCTGGATCATGACAGATAAGACAGACTGAAGCTCAGTGACTGATGTCCGCAGTGGATACAGGAAATTGGAATAAACCTTCTCTTCTGCATGTAATCCAGATGCCTCTCATTGAAGTTTTCCAGTCCCTTCCCACTGCCGACAAATCCTGTAGATAGATACCTTACGGCTTAAAACAGTTCTGGGTTCCCTATAGTAAGCTGATGATGGATGTCTTGTTGCCATCCTAAACTTGTTACCTTGGCAATGTAGTCTTAGTCTTTCTTGTCATACTATACACTCATTAGGAGCGAGGTGCCATGAAGGGCACAATGACGTACAGTGACCACAAATCCCTGATTTCAGGGGACAGTCCCCGTTTTGGAGCACCGTTTTATGAATGAGG
Organism: Cyprinodon variegatus; assembly: GCF_000732505.1. Lineage (NCBI taxonomy): Eukaryota > Metazoa > Chordata > Actinopteri > Cyprinodontiformes > Cyprinodontidae > Cyprinodon > Cyprinodon variegatus. The sequence goes on from NW_015150598.1 coordinate 518,639, forward strand.
GGGTAAATGTTGTGTGTAGATTATGGTAGAAAAAGCGTGTGAGCATGCTGCACACAGAAACAGCTGTTGGTTAGCTGGTTGGCAGCTTTTAATGTATAGATCAGGAGCAGAGCACACCTCTTTTAAAACAGTCAAGGAAGTTCGCTATCACAACCGGTTGCAGCTACCCTGGTTATGGTGAGTGTGTTAATTGGTTAATTTGATTTGAATTGGTCTGATAATTGTGATAAATGTTTGGTTTGTGTCCAGGTTAAAAAAACAAAAAAACAAGCTAATCAACAAAAAGTAAGAAAAGAGAATTAAACAGAATGATTTAAAACTCCTTGTAAGGCGCAAAGTACTATGGTTTTCCAGGGATCAACATGTTTTCGCCTAAAGATATTTTTAGAACTGATTGGTGATCTTTAGTTTATATCTTCAGATCGTTAGTTGCTATAAGTAGAGTTATAAGTTGTTTGACACCTGATTTTTGTTGGTTGAATGTTAATAAATATGGAAAAATGGAGGAGGGCATCACTGTCCACGTTTCCTGTTTTAATTTTCATGATATGTATTTATTCTAATCTTTGAGGTGGAAATATCCCCAGATTAGATAGCAGACATCTAGTCACCTTACAATGACGTGTAATAGGATAGAAGGGAGCAAACCAAGCCAAAATATTACGGTTGAAAGCATTTGATCTGCTTGTTTACTGTAGGAAACCAAAGTTTCAGCTGTCATTTTTTTTGTTCAGTTGCTCAAGGATTTTAGTCCACCTTGTTTTTATAATAATTGAGTTTTAACAGGACACATAATTACTAATGTGGGTCTTTGGGAAATTAACTGCTTTTACTGAATCAGCAGGAGGAAGTAATGCTAACGGTTCCCATCAGTGACCCCTGGCCAACGATCACACAAACACACAGGGGAACATGCTTGTGTTGGAGGAAAGCACAACACAGTAGGTATATTTAGCTTGGTGCCACTGCACTAAAACAGAGGAGTCTGATTCTAAAAATACTTTCCTCCCACCATGCAACACACAGCAGCGGTTTGCACTGGACAATCTAAACAGCTTGATGGTGATTACAGCAAAACATCCCACTAACTCACTAAGTCCTTGTAATTTCCCGTCAGCTTCCAATTAATCAATTCATGAGTGTGTTTGCATCAGGTTGAGCCAGCAGAGGAAATGGGTAAAGCCCGGCTGCTCTTTAAAAGAACTAACTGTTCCAGGTTGGTCCTGAAACTTCTCCCAGTTTGCTGTGCCAAACGTTTACCAAAAATCTCTGCCTGACACCTCCTCATGCTACGACGAACACAGGAAACTAAACAGGCTGTTCATGTCTAACTGAGGCCACCCAGACCCAAAGTTAAGTAGAAAAACCCACAACGTGGCGGCTGAGGTTCATTTAGCATTAAAGAAACTTTCTGGCAACAGATCAAAGCAGGGACTGCACTGTATAGCCTTATGATGAAATGCCATATTGTCCTTCTTGCCATTGATTCCCGTGACAGGGATTTGACCCCAAACAGCTGGTCCTCATCGGAGAATCTATTTATAGGCTTGTTAAATATGAGCCAGGTGCTTCCAAAAGTGCCCAGACAAACCTGATCAGCTCCCGGAGTTGGTGCCACGTGCTGAGCTCTGTACCACAGAGGCTGGGAAGAACATGTATGAAGGATTCAGGAAGCCCCTGTGGTCAGGATAATTATTCTAAGCTACAAACCATCCAGTAGGAAAACTGAACATTAAAAGGCAAGAGATCTGCACAACATGCACAATGATTTTTAGAATTAGCATTAAGATGTATGCCTAAATATGCCTGAACTATGGACATGAAAAGGTTAATGTTTTATTCAACATTTATTGTAAATAGAAAATGTAATTGATTAAAGATCAAGACTGTCAACCTGTTGTTGTCAATAGTTGTGAAGCATGCTGAGGGCTGGACTGAATGAGCCTCTGAAACTGCTTAATTTCTTCTCCATTCTGTTCCAACTGTGTTTAGGATCATTGCAGATGACTTTGTTTGGATTTAGAAGATTCAGCGGATGACTTTTTAGGTGGTGGAATAAATTTGTGCTGCTATCTTTTGCAGCAATGTTTTTTTTTTTTGTGGCACGTCTGACGAATTAGCGCCTTTTGTTCGACATCCTCAGCATGAAATCGAAACCACTGCCATATTGTGCTTACCTGAAACACCTGCTGTCGCTATTGTTCATTTGCCAATTACTGTAGTGTGCATGCAGCCTCGTGAGATCATCCTGATCTC
>NW_015150598.1:521298-536946 GCF_000732505.1 Cyprinodon variegatus
ACCAACATAGGCCAATCAGCTAACCAGTATTTTCTCCCCTTCCCAAAATTACTTCAACGGAAGGTTTCCAGATAAAATAAATCCTGAATTAAATAATCCTGTTTAGAAGACGGGTTTATGATGTGTGTGTGTGAAAAATAAAACTCTCAGTGAAATCAGTGAAAGCGCAGGAAGCAGCAAAAAGCTTCTGCTGCTTCATTTTTGATGCTTGTACACATTAAGGTCAGAGGTGCATCAAGAGTATGTTCGACGCTCCTGAAGTGTGTCCAGATGCGTCTGATGCTTCTCCTGCCGCTGTGCTCAAAGGCAGAGAGCGGTTTTGTTATATTGGCTGTTATAAGTTGGTAAATAGTAGTTTTAACATGTTTTTAAAGTGAGAAAGCCTACCTGAAAACTTCATCTGAGCAGTCAGTTCATCAAAATTACAATCCTTCTTTCAAATATTATCTCACTGTCAGAGCCGCACAGGCCCCCATACACCGGCGGAGCTCTGTCACTGGAGATCCCCTTCAACGGCAGCCTCTGGCCCGGTCACCTCTTTGGGGTCTTCCACTACTGGAAGGCTTTTCTCACGTACGTAATCCAAACTGTAGGCACCAGGAAAATAAAATTGAACATATTTTGCTGGCAGGTTCTACTTTATCCTACCATAGAATGCTGGTGAAGCCAGGTCATAGTCATTCAAAAAAAATGTAATAAAAAAATCGAAAAAACATTGTAGCCCCATCGCCTGTGCAGGAGAGCGGAGGACCTCGCTTAACAGCCAGGCCAATAATTCCCTTTGTCAACCCCCTTTTGAGAGACTTAGACAGGTATGGGGCATTGTAGACTAACAAAAGAAGCCAAACGACCCAATTCCAAAGGGGTTGACCCCTTCCTCTGTTTCAATTTGCCTGTTTTCAAACCAAAAACAAGGTTTTGATCGGCTACTGTATACAGCCTCAAACTCAATCTATTTCTGATACTTTAAATTGAAAAAGCTTCCTGGATGGGAAGCAAAATATATTCAAACTTAGAAACCTAAAACTTTTACTCAAATGTTAAAATTTTACACAAGCAGATGCCCATAAATAAGATCAATTGGACTGGAGCAGGTATGGGTATGTTGAGAAGCCAAGGTGCCACAAATAAATACATTAAAAACAGGAAATATATGTTTGTTAAATTTTACAATTCCAATGTAACCTGACAGGCATGGATTAAATCAATAAAATCTATATTTATTTCACAATTAAATTAACAATTATGTTTTAGTTTACTTAGTTATTTTTTAACTTATTTATTTGTGCCATACAGGTATACCATCCATGACTTCATTTTCCATCATGCTTATCCCAAGCGGGGTCGCGAGGGACACTGGGGCCTATCTCCAGCTGTCTACGGGCGAGAGGTGTGGTACGCCCTGGACAGGTCTCCAGTCCACCGCAGGGCAACACAGAAACAAACAGGACAAACAACCATTCCCGCACACTCACACTAAGGAGAATTTAGAGAAGCCAATGGATCAAACAGTCATGTTTGTGGACTGTGAGAGGAAGCCGGAGTACCCGGAGAGAACCCATGCATGCTCAGGAAGAACTTGTTAACTCTATGCAGAAATACCCTGGGCTGGGAATCCAACCCAGTACCTTCTTCTACCTTGCAAGGCAGCAGTGCTACCCACTGTTCCACTATGTAGCCCCTTGTGCCGAATACATTGTAAATTTATTTTATCTCTCGCTTTACAAATCAAAATATTCTTGCTACAAGAAAGTAAGCGATAGTGATTTAGATTTGTGAGGTAATCTGAAGTTGACTCCCATTATGTGGTTTATCACAGGAAGCCAAAAGAAAAGTTTCAAAATGTATAATTCTTTTCCATCACTTTGACAAATGTAATTCCACATGAAAAAAGAGACGGTTTGGGGCCCGCATCCAGTTATCTGGTCCTGGGTCCGGCCGAGGCTGTCAGCTGGGCTGCAAACCTGGTCTTTTGGTGGTGCTTTGACACCGTCACTGAATCTCTGCAGACAGCTCAAGTAAAGTAACAACAAAAACAGGGCAGTGAAGAGAAGAATAAGAGTTATAGAGGGACGTTAAGCTACAGCTTCATTGTTAATAAAAAATCTGGCTCACATGTATAGATTGAAAAATACAGTAAGAACTGATTTTTCCACCTAGGGACTTGCTTTCAAAGACGATGGTTTGTGCTCTCCCAAAATGCCAGCTCTGTTCGGGTACAAAGCTTGAGCAAAAGAACATGTTTGGGGTCACACCTTATCTTACCTCTGTGTGGATTGGCCCTAAATCTGTTATGGTTCTTCCCATTTGTTGTGACTCTGAGTTTTCAGTTTTCTGTTATCATTTGTTTTGTTTTTCTTTTCCATGATATTCAAGCATTCTTTAGTTACTCTCTGTTGCCCCCTTGTGATTGTTTTCTTTCCCCTTGGATTCCCTCTTGCCAGTTCCACCCACACCTGCACCTTATTCAGCTCATTAGTCCATCCTTTGTTCTGTTCTCCTTAAATACTCCACCTCTGCAGTCACTCAGTGCTGGTTCCTTCTCATTGCTGTATTTGTCTACTAAGCTCGTCTCTCCCCGGCTCCTCAGACTCGTTTTCCCCTGATGTCTCCATGGTTTTGGTTTGTTTAATATTTTAAGTTGGATTTCTGCCTCTGCTACCTATGGTCTGCAATTAAACCTCTCATCTCTGCTTCACTCGTCTCTGCATCTGGGTCTTCGAGCAACCGCACCACCCATTGCTGACAAAATCTGAAAATAAAATAAAAGACCTCTGTACAATGATGGCCTTCAACTAGTTTGGAAATACATTTGTATTGAGAAGCAATAGTTGCTGATGCTCAGGCTTACAATTCAGCTTTAGGCTATATGAAATCAGTACATTTGATCCAACCAGTCAGTTATGATCCCAAGTAAAGTCAGTAAAAAGTGACTCAGCTATACTTGACTTTCTCAATGCCACATTCTCTCTGCACCCTCAGAGACTTTTAACCACTTATGAAAAATTTCTCAATCCTCCAAACTTAATCCAACATAATCCACATGCAGTAAAACATGCCAGCATTTAATTTCCAACTGGGAATGTTTTGGCATTAAACATGGCCACAAACAATTCATTGTAAGGAAATAGTTCACTTGATTAAAACTTATGGTTGTGAAAAGAAAACATTCAATAATGAGAGATCTGCACAGATTTCTGGAATATGCTGCGAGTCAGGCAGGAAGCTGGAAGTGCTGGAAAATTAGTGTAGTGAAAAAAAAAATCAACTGCAGGAAATTCTCTTAGACATGCTCATGTTGTATAATATACAGCAGATTTCCAGAAAACTATCCAGGAATGTAATTAAATAAGAGAAACATATAACTACTGGTGGTTTCAGAACAATAGTTTAATGATGGCAGTTTGAAGTTTCGCCAATGCAGTCCCTACACTGTATGTAAATCTCTAGGTATTTATGACAAGAAAAAGCAGAGTGCTTAAAGTAATATTTCTTTTTATTAGTAAAATTTTATTTCATCTTTTATTTTTATATTTTTCCCTTTTTTTCCTTCTTTCCTTTTTTCACTTTTTGAAAAAGGAAAATTAAGAAAAAAGGAAAAAAAGACATAAAAACTATTGTTTTAATTACTAGTATTTCTTAACTTTTCTGTTTAAAAGTATGAATTCTAAAAAGAAATTACCCAAAACAAATATTACATAAACATATTTAATATACAAGTATTTAATTTACATAGAACTTTACATAATAATATAATACATTGCATGATACTCTGTTGGTTTGCAAAAGTATCAGTTAGCATAGCAACAGGGTTGTTTTGGTGCAAAAATGAATAACAACCTGTTGTTCATAAAGGTTGCTGCTGGACTCTTCAAGAGAAATTTCCTGTGATTTCTCAAATAGGTCTAAGCAGCAAGTAATAAAAAACTGATCATCACAACAGATTCCTCCCAATGAGGCATTAGCAGGTCAGTTTCCTGATGCAGAAAACAGCAGCAGGTCCATGACTGCTAAAACAGGTGATAAATAAAAACCTGGGGAAATTCCAGTTAACTGGTTTCTGCATGCCCAAGCAGGTAGGACCAAAATACCCGCTCCAATGTAAAGCACTTGACACTGAGTGATGCAACCTTCACAGTATCAACAAGTGCAAAGCAAGCAAATAATTACTTTGAACCTGTGGGCTGTTTTCTCAGAGATAATCGTGAGCTAACAGAACGAGGAGACGAACACACAAAAACAAACCTACACACAACCACATTCTGAGTCATGCTGCTTGACAAGCGAAGACAGAAACTTCCTAGTGGTCGAGCCAACTGATATTAATTTCCCCATGTAGGATTTTTCTTTATTTTTTTATTTTTTATTGGGGTATGTTTTGGTGAAGATTAAATTGAAACATTTCACCAAATATAGCTTCTCGCCACTGGCTTCCTGCTAAATCAAAAATAGAATTTCAAATTCTCATTAGTAAAGCCCTATACAATGAATCTCCATCAGATATCACAGGACTTACTTTTTCATTAGATCCAAAAAGATCACTTTAGCTGGCAGTTTCTAGAATTTCTAAAAGTACAATGGGAGGAAGATCATTTAGTTATCAGGCTCATCTTCTGTGGAACCAACTTAAAGTTTAAATCCATGCAAGGCAAGACTCCCTGTCTAATTTTAAGACTAGTTAAAAAAAAATCCTTTATGACTAGGCATAGAATTTGAGTGGATGACGTTCTCTGAACTATGTTTATAGGTGTGCTGCTATAGTGTTAGGCTGCTGGAGGACATACAGACATATTTTCCTTCACTCTGCTATATTGCAATTTTATTCCCTATTTGTTTGGAATTATATTTGTAAAGTTAATTTTCTATTTTTTTCCCTTCATGATACAGTAGCTAATTACACAGTTTGGCCAGTTTTCAGTTCAATTTAGTTTATTTATATAGCGCCAATTAACAACACATGTCATATCAAGGCAATTTACAGTCAATTCAACCAGTTTAGAGTAGTTCAAAGATTTTTATCTAAGGAAAACCAGCTAAATGCATCACCTAATTGACTCAATAGCAACCCCTCACACCAAGCAGGCATTGTGAGGGATTCCAGTGTTTAGTCCAATTTCTTTCCTAAAGACGTCTCTTACCTAAGATTGCACTGCCACTGATTAGATGTGAACTCATCCTCTTCACCTGAAAATTTGATTAAGAGTTCATATGCTTAACAGTGTTTATTTCCAAGACAAAGCAACGTATAGAGCTAGCCAACCATTACCTGCTCTTACACTGCAAGTATTATTGGATCCGTGCTTAATTTATTTTTTTTGGGTCTCTGCTTTAGTCTTCTCGAAACCTCAGTCATTCATGGCAGATGGGGGTTTAAAGGGGATTTTCCTATCCACTGTTACTACATGTAGGATTGGTTATGGGGTTGCTGTGAAGTCAACAACCAAATGCAGACTAAAGTCCGCTGTCCCGACATGGCCATCCAGAAGGACTGAATGCTGTACGTTAATGGCTTAAATGTTTAAAATAAAATGGTTCAAACTATGAGCTTCTTTTAGTTAATAAACTAGACTCACGATAGTGTTTATACACCTTTGTGCTTCAGGGACTCCAAGCAATTATTTTTATAAGCTAAATCTGGAAGCAACAGTTCCATTTTTTTTCCCATGAAGAAAAATTAGTATTTGGAACTTTTTTTTTTTAAGATTTTGAGCTGGAATTAGCTTTTTGGAGTTAAAACAGTAACACGAAATAAAAGAAAGGTTTACTCTAGACAACATGACAAATTAATGAAGTGCCTGCAGACTCTTTTTATACTTTTTGCAAGGCTCTGAATATTTCTCCAACTTAGTTACGTCCTGGGAATATGCTGGCAAGCCTAACTTCCAGGACAGATCTGTCTGGATTTTTACTCTATTCTGGTTGGCATCTGCTGCAGACAGCTTGGCCGACGGCAAGGGCACCCACTCCAAAATGGATTGGACCATGTTTACTGAAGCTACGGCACGGAACAACATGGGTGGCCCAGCTACTTGGCAGCATGGAAACACTGCAGCCGTCTGGCTCAGGTCAAACCCAGATCATGACAGCATATAAACCACCTGTTGGTGCTGAAGACGATGTTAGCATGAAGTTTTTGAAGAAAACACTACATAAATGTTAAACCAAAGAGAAAAACGTGGCATACCATGACCCTGCAAGCTTGGGGTGAAACCATCTTCACGTTTTTCATTATTAAAGAAAGAGTAAACCCAAAACTTCAAGTACGTAACCCATGCTTTGAAAATTAATTGACTACTCTGGGCTTCTTAATCCACCAGATTTTTGATCTCTGATCGACTTCAGACTTTTTTAGAAGCAACAATTACTTTTACAGTATCCTAAAAAAAAGCTGAGCGACTGCAGCTTTAGAATAAACTAAAAACTGCTGCTAGGAATTTTAGGAGAATGGACAAGGTTCCTCAGTGCTCCAGTTTGAAGATACACTAAATAATGAAACATCTAAGACTGAGGCTAGCTGGTAAGGTTTCCAATTAGGAAGAAAGAAGCCATCAAAGACAGTTTGGTATTCCTGACCTGCAAAACCAGTGGCTGCCATTGAAACAACTGAAAATCATAAGAGGGTTTCAACTCGCAAAAGTTCTTGAACTGCAAATCGAGCCTGAATCATTAGTCCTATAACACCATGTTTGACAGTGGGAAGAAGGTTCCCTTTAAACATGATTCTGGGATGTATGGTCTCTACATCGGTTTCATCAATCAGAACATTTAGATGCAGCCTTGCTAAGCCAGGTCCTGCAGTTGCTTTCCAGAGGAAAGGCTTTCAACCATTTTAAACCCTTACCTTCAAGACCTTTAAGCTTTAGCCTGTTGTAAGACCTGTGGAGTCTGGGTTGAGCTCCTGGATGGTTAGTTATTTATCTGAGCTTCCTGCTTGACAGTCGGTAGAATCTGCTGAGATGTTCACTGGTGTGAAGATTGCTGGCTTTCTAAGATCTACTAGGAGACTTCCCAGATTGATGAGCAGAGCAGTTGCTTCTCTGAAGCCATTGCTGATGTCTTTCCACAAACTAGGGCTCACATACACCTCTGTGCTCCAAGGCAGCAGACTGAGGAAAATACTTTCTTTTAGAGAGCGATTTATCCGTTTAATTTTTATCCAACCAAACACAAATGTTTCATTACCATGAGATGAAAATAGTTAAGAGGGCCTAAAATACTGAATGTGAATCAAAGTAGAGGCCGTCTCTAAAACAGGAGACACCTTCATTAAAGTTTAATCTGACTGAAGGCTGAAATAAAACAGTTTCAGTCCGGTTTTAAATTCTTAATGCTCCCCTTCTATCTGGACACATTAGGCAGCAGATTCAGTGGCAAAAAATAACCCTGGTTCAGTGTCATCCCCCAGTGTCCTCATGATTATTTATTGCTCTAACCACATAATAAACAATGCAAGTCATCATTGAAACAAAGGTCAGACACAGAAGAAGTCCTGTTGATTGTGCAGCTATTGCACGGTTAAGACTGTTTGCCTTTCAGTGACCTCAACAGCACCTTGACAAAACAACAGTCCTCTCTCAGTGTTCGTGTCAGCATGCATTTTGCATGTGTGATCAACTAAGTGCATTGTAAATGTGACATGCAAGCTCTTTGGTGACGCACAGCAGAGCATGTGGTTTCCCTCGGGTCTGAATAACGCTGAACCATCACCAAGCATCACTCAGGTTAAACTTTAATTTACACAAGGTCAGCTCAGGCCTGTCGAGGTTACTCTAAAACTCAACAGGATGTTTTAGATGCCAGTTTCACAATTCGAAGAATGGCTTAATGTTAATATATTTTGCAAATGAAACCTGAAAAATTGTCCAGATGTTCCCAACACTCCTAGGTCAATACCCTGTAAAACTGCCTCTGGCTGTAGATCCAGCTTCAACTTTTTTGGGGTTTATCTCTTCCATCGTCAATTTCAAAGTCCTAACTTGTAAACGTTACACATTAATACACATTCCTAGTTAAACTTATAGTCTATAAAAGCAGCAGAACATATCCTAATGTTGAAATTTCCATGCAAAATTAATTTGAATCACATTGTTTTGTGATGATTTATCAAAGAGTTATATTAAAATCTCAGAGAAGAGATAACAGCTCAGGACAATGTGCAAGGATGTTGTCATGATTTTCTTAAGAGATCTGACCAACATGCAGTAAACCACTCAGAGAACCAGGGTAAAAGTTTGAACAGGTTTATTGATGAAACCAGCGGGGTTGGATTCAGGAAACACAGTGAACTGGTGAACCGGACCTGGAAGAGGGAAGGGAAGTATCAGTGGTTAGTTCAGGATCCGTGGGAACTTTGAACAATGACTTGGAGAGACAGAGAAAACGGGAACTCATGTTAGTGGAGAAAACTTTCCTCCCAGAATCCAGTCAGTGTGGGTTTTTCTCATTGGAGGGCGGACCGGTATAGACTAAGTTGGACCCAGATGAGCTATTGAGCGGACTGTCACTTGGGAATCGAGGAGGACTTGAACGAGGCTTGTGTAGGTTAATCCCCTGCTCAGTGTGAGAGTAAACAATCCTTCCAGGGGGAGAAGGCTAAACAGTGCAGGAAGGCTTCCTGCCAAAAAGGCAAAGACAAAAAAAGGTTAATCTCAGTGAAAGAACAAAGACTCAGTTAGACTCAGCAAAACTCAGCTTGGCTAGAGTACCCAAAACTGGCAAACACTCTGGCGCCGAGGTAGTGACAGTCCATGGCTCAAATAGTCCTCAGTGATTAGTCAACCAGCCTCAGGTGTGTGAGAGGACCAACGAGGACAGGGAACCACCTGGTGGTGGAGGGAGAGAAGACACCAAAACAACAACCCACAAAAACTGGATTCCTAACAGATGTATGTTTACTGTTTAGCTATTCCTATCAATAATCACAATTGCTTTTTGCAAGAAATTTTAATTTTTTTTTAGAAATCAACAATTAAATAGATTATTTTCAGGTTAAAGAATAAAATTACTTTCTGAAACACTGAGTTTCAAAATACAGACTAAAATAAATATGATGAAATATGTAACGTGTAATGTACCTTAGATTTCTCCAGCTGAATTAAAATGAATGTTAACAATTTTCACATCAGTTTGCAGTTTATTCTGTCTCAAACAATCTAATGATTTTGTTGAATTGATGTTACTGTGTCCTGACGCACTATACTCAGTTTACAGTCTTTGGGTGCATGTGTATGATAAAGTAGAAACACCCTTTATTGTCCTACTGTGTTAAAACCCAGGTATTTATGAGGGAAAGCAAGGATGCAAATGAAATTAGTGGTACATAAAAACTCTACAATATGAAAAGAATAATACAGTAAAAAAGACTGTACAGCAAAAAGAAAACGAAATATCTCAGAGAGAAATAAAACGCTATATATTTATAAAAACGTCATACTTAAATTAAAAATCTTAAAGTTAAAAAGAAATATATCAGCCAATTAATAGAAAAGAAAAAAAAACAATGCAGGAAAACATGAAATTACAGGTTGAACAGGTGAAATAAAGACATTTATATAGAAAAACACTGCTGAGAAGATAAAAACTGTAAAGAACAGCGTTATAGGAAACACTCATAGGGCATATTAGATGTGGTAAAGTTTATAAAGTCTAAAAACAGCTGGGAGGAAAAATCTGTGGTAGAGATCCTTTTTACTGCGTGGTTGCAGGAGATTTTCACCATGCGGACTGCTCACATGAGGTAAACACAGCACCAATGGTGGTACATGTGGGTTACAGGAGAAGGAAGAGCTGAAACATCAATGTTAAAAAGAAGATATGGCTCACATGTCAATAATGAAACATGAAGCTATTTTATGATTTTTCCATCTAGTTACAATAATTTTCTTTCCTCTCCCAAAACACAGGCTCCATTTGAATACAAAACTTTAGATATATCTCATAATATCTTTGTGGTCACACCTAATCGTTTTCTCGGTGAATAGAGCCTGAACAGTTAAAAAATGTCCTCTAAAATAAAAGACATCATCAAACTTACCATTACAGGTCAATTGTTAAGGATGGTAGGTACTCAAAAGCCCTGCTAGTTAATGCAGATTAGCGCCGGCTATAGGCCGCATGATGCTGGCATGATGCTACTTTTTCGTAGTAAAGTATGTCTATGTTATTGTGTATCTATCCCTATCAAATCTAAAGGAATTTGCTGACATTTCGCTCCTGACATCAGACCTCATTTAAAAGTCTGCTGCAGAACTTAATGAAATCAAATAACTTCTGGTTCAGAGCAGCAAGTACAGTTCATTGGGGGCAACAGTGGCACAGGATGCAACTGTTTGTCTTGCAACCAGCAGATTACTGGTTCAGATCTTAGCTTTGTCTCTCTCAGTTAGAGTCAACGCTACTTTAAAAAAGTAATTAGTTATACGTCTCGTGATACGTCTCGCAGAAAGTAACTTGAATGTTGGCTTAGTTGTTAAAGCAGTACGCCTGTGCTCTGAGAAGGTCGGATGTACGCGTTTAATCCCCATAGCCTCCACTCTGGATTCCTAAGCAAAGATCCTAACCCACACTGCTCCTCCGGGTGCCACACAAAGGCAGCCCACTGCTCCACGAGGGGATGGGTCAAATGCAAAGAGTGAATTCCACTATTGTGGGACATTAAAGGGATTTATATAACTCAGTCACATAGCAACTGCTCAGTGGAATTAACTCATTACTATCCAAAATAAATATAGGTATAATTTTTTATGTTAAAATTGTTATATTTTGGAAGACTTTCTTGTTTGATATTGTCATTTTAAAGTAGCAGAAAAAGTGGTTGAGTAAACTCACTTTCTGAAACAGAGTTTCTGTGGTATTCAGGTTTAGAAAACTTTGAGTTTTCAGTAAAGCTGCTTTTTGAAATGGACCCCTTGTCTGGAAAAATCCAACTTTTGTTGTTTATATTTGCTCTCTCCATCATCTTCTGACCTCTTGCTGGTAAGAGGACCTTTAGCCTCTTGCTTAGGGTTGCTGTGCTCTCTCTGCAGGTGTTTCTTGAGGTTACTTGCGCTATTTTTAGCCATAGACAGTTCCCTCACCCGGCTGCCGCAACATAAAGTGCATCCTACAGTACAATGATACTCTCATCCAGTTCGGTGACATATTGGGAGTAGAGCAAGTTAAGAGTCATATTGCAGTTTTTTCTCTTTGTTTTGTTTTAAAATCTTCTTCTGATATAAAACAACAACAAAGAAAATCAGTATTTTTCTGCTCTTTTTGCAGGCTGTTGGTTGTGGGCTGTTGAACTCAGAATGCAACTCAGCAACTTACTAGGGTTGGGAATTGATAAGATTTTCACGATTCCTATTCCCTTATAGATTCTGTGAAACGATTCGATTCCTTATTGATTCTCTTTTTGGTTCTGTGAAACAATGAACTTGGTAAATGCACGGTTACATTTGTCTACCTTTGCCTGGGACATTCTATGTCTGCCTGCCTCGGCGAAAACAGAAGGCAGTGATCGGGAGTTGCCAGCCTCTGAGCCGGCCAGGCTACCCATCTCGTCACAGTCATCTAAATCTAATGGAGAAGGCATTTGTTTAATGAAAAAGCATTACTGTTCAATTTTGGGAAATAAACTAATCTTCCCCTGATTTAAATAAACAAGGGTCAACTTTTTCTCGCTCCCTGAACTGCGGAGCAACTTTGTAGCATGTTTAATAACACCGCAGAGAGGTAGGAAATGGGTTTATTTCCAGAAATGGCATATGAATTACTAGGAACCACATTAGGCACAACCAGTGATATAAAACTAGGTACTTGCCACCAGAGTTTCCTTCCATGCTGGTCATAACTTTAGCTTCTGCCCGGAAGCATCAAAAACACAGAATTCGTTAAAATGTATGCCATGTTGTGTGCGCAGGTGTTCCTGCATGTTGGATGCATTTCCTCCTGCGGATGTTATTGCCACTTTGCAATGATTGCAAAGTGCCTTGTTGCCACCTTTCTCATCCTTAAAATGAAGCCAAACTTTCGATCGCTTTACCAGATGGGATGCCATTTTTTTTGTTGTTTTGCTCTTCTAGATGCTAGTACTTGCGTGCTGAATGTGCGTAACTTGCGTAAAAAATGTGACGCAAGTCATGCTGCCCAGCGCTAGGCTCTGGTGCTGCCTGGAACCATTAAGAGAATCATTAAGGGAGCTGTCAAACAGTGCCATGGAATTGGAACACACGGAACCGGTTCTGAACAGGAACCGGTTTTCGTCTCCCATCCCTGCAACTTACATCAGCTGACTTCAGTATTTAAGATCTAAAATGATTTCTTGATAAAAAAAAAAAAAAAAAAATCATTAAAAGTCTTTCTGAATAGGATGAACAGTTGATAAAATAGTGGTTGGTGAATGTGTTGAGATATGATTATATATTCCTTCATGAAAAGATGCTTCATGGGCCTCAACAACAAGCAGCCTAAACAGCATTATTCATCCGAAAGCTGTGTTATTGTAGGACTGCTGAGTGATGGTCTTCCTGTCAGGAGGTCGCTGCGTCGGGTAAACAGACAACACGCTGGGGGCTTGGAAAGTCTGGAATAAGGCTCCGCTTACATCAGCAGCTCTGCAGACGGATGTTGGCTGCCGAGATCCTCCCGTTCCCAGTTTGTTTTAACAGACGACACCCAGATCAGGGGCCCTCCCTCTCATTACATGAAGTATGCAGCTGGGTAAATGTCCAGAGCTGTGCTCAGTGTCTTTCGTGAGGCAGCAAATAGTGCGACACGCAGTGATGTTAGCGAGCCTCAGGAGGATTCAGATCTTGCTGATATGATGAGGGCCTTGATGCTGGATTATTACTTTAACCTTACATGGAAGAATGACGAATATATGAAAATAATGTTTGACATGGCACTATGTTCCAACACTTACCTTTACTTATGAGATGTGGATCATGACCAAAGAATCATATATCAGATACGAGCTTCCTGTAAAGGCGGGCTTACCACCACCTTAAAGACAGTGAGAATCTGTGTCAACTCGGGCAGCTTGAAGTAGAGCAGATGATCCTCTGTCTTGAGATCCTATGGGGAGGGGGCCCTGGAGCAGACCAGGAAGTCTGTGAAGGGACTACATGGGAAAACCTCTGGACTCATCAGAAGGGACTGGGTGGTTTCCTTTAGGGATAGGAAGGTATAGGTTTCACTCAAAACAGTTCCAAACCTTTTAAATTCATTCATTCAAGAAGTAGTCTTTATCAGTGTCACATCTCCTTTCATATCATTTTAAAGAAATATAGAAACCTGTCCAATTGAATTCCATTCATGCCATTTACAGTAAATCACAGGGTAATTAATGCCACCCAAATGAATATGACATCTATATTACTGGGGTCCCTGTACAGATTATTACAAACTGTTCAAAAAAAAAAAAAAAAGAGGTGAAATGCTTTAATATTGCGCTCTCTGATGTCCTAAATGAGATTCATTTAACTTTAAAAATCTTAATCATGGAAAAATTTAGTATAATTTCTTTAACAAAAAGACATATTTACTTTTCGCGGCTTCACATGTTCCACGTACTACAAAACTATAAAAAAAAGGACGTGTTGCCCGGAGTTTTTGCATCACATCTGTAGTTATATGGCCCATTCTAAACCTGATGACACTGACCCTGTTAGTCTGGCCTTTGAAATCAAGCTCTAACAGCTCTTTACCAGACTGTTATGCCATGCATACACTCCCTCGTATCATTGGCCAGGTTAGCTGTGGCTATAATGTAGCTTACCACCATCAGTGTGTGCTTGACTGAATCCTCTGACTTGAAAAGACAACATATACTCTATGTACAGGCCATTTACCCTGTACTCCATTTTCATCCAGTACATTTCCAGATAAAAGCTCATTTCTAAAGACAAGGTGTAACACAACCTCCCTAAATGAATGATAAGTCAAGTATAGTTTTTTAAATGCATCTCAACTGAATCAACATTTTTTCAAACCAGTTATGCTCAGACCAAACTAATACAGTTATAACCTGTCCCACCTGTTTCAGAACAGATCTTTTTTTTTTCTCGCAATATCACATTGAAGCAAAAAGAATGGCCTAATATTGGGCCATAGATTTACAGATACAGATGGTCTTGAAATGTCATCTAAACTATGCAAGATTTTGAAACTAAATATTCCAAAGAAAATAGAGAGAAGCCCTTTTGCACAAGAAAATCCTGGAATAAAAACATAATTGCATTATTATTCTGTAGAGGATGATAGTCTATATATAAAGCAATCAAGAGCTACCCAAAGAGACCTCAGCCACCTAGGTTTAAGAAACATCTAATAACAGGTGTTGAGCCCATGCCAGCTTCTCCTTGGATCAGTCAATAAAATCTGCCTAGACAAACCAGTGGTTTTAGGGATTTCAGAGATATTAAGTGGTTTAAAACCAAAACAGAGCAGGAGGGGGCTGACTAGGAAGGAATGTGACGTTTTTACAACCTGACCATCCATCATTTTTATCGCATCGTTAACAAAGTCTCTGGAAATAATTCTTTTAAAGACAAGAATTTCACAAAAGAACTGTTTATTAAAAAGTTCTGAGGAGGCTTCCTGCACACATGGCAGCAGAAATCCATAATATCTCATTTTAGGTCATATTCACAAATATCTAGCTTTAGTTCTGTACCTATTAGCAGAGAGGATTTTGGATTGATCATGTATTACTGGCCATTTGGCGCCGTATCCCTTGCTGCAGGTGCACAAAGAGGGACTGCCTGGATTACAGAATGTGCCGACATGACTTAGTACCTCATGCAGCTGCTCTTTGGGCCAAAGCAATTTGAAACATTTCTTAGTCACATCAGTGGCAGTTCTGATGGCTCTTTTGGATTCTCCTAACTGTCCGACCAGGGGTACAATGCAGTAAGCAGCTTTCATACAAAATGTAAGCTTTTGTAAAAAATGTTGAAACTTGCAGCACACAGAAATATTTTGATGTAAAAACTTGTGCTTACACATTAAACCACACAATTCAACCTCATACTGCAGGTCCCAAGTGGGCTTTTACAGGGAGACATATTTGTTACCAATGCTGTGCCAGTTCACAAATTAAAAAGAACAAGCTCTAAGTTCAGTTCAGATGAGAATGACCTACTTCACCTTCATAGTTTTTTTTTTTTTTCCAAAAATGAACTAAGTTCACAAACTTATAAATTAACTATTATAAGTTCATTTGGTAAATTAAGCCACAATCTTACACAACTGAACCTCATATTTACCCTATAAATGTGTGATAATAATATATAGAAAGAAATGGAAGATAAAACGTGCAGCAATTAAATCAATAAATACAGCGATAAACAATTAATTAAATGTGTAATTCATTAAATAAATAAGGAATTAAATATATAAATGTGTCATTAATTTAGTTAAATAAATCTTCATTTTATTAAAAAAATATATATAATTATTTCAGTGTGCATTTTATTATTTCGTGGTCCTGTGTCGCAGTGCATTGAATCTGTCAAACTCACCCCTAGGGGGCGGGGTTAATGCGAATCGAGTCTCTGTAATCGATTTGCTTCGCCTTAATGTGCAGGGTGACCAATCAGGTGTTAGATATATAAAGAATAAATATTTTTTAAATAAAATGAAGACGTATTTTATTAAATTAATGACACA
>NW_015150598.1:540986-551278 GCF_000732505.1 Cyprinodon variegatus
ATCGGCGTAACCGGGTGTCATTACCACCAGCGTGAATAACAATCTTACTGTATTTAACCTTATCCTTAGCCAGTAGTTTATGAGTGACGTGGTTTTAATGAATGAATGACACATTTATTTATTTAATTAAACATTTAATCAATTATTGACACATTTAATTATTTATTTAATGCTGTATTTATTTATTTAATTTTGGCACTTTTTATCCTCCATATAATGTGCAGTGAAGCCTTTATTCAGCCAAATTACACTAAACTTCAGAAACTTGCAGGTACATTCAGATTCTGCTTAAAAAGATCTGGATCAAAAATTATTTCTTACATTCCTCATTCAGTAGCAGATATTTCCCAAGATTACTCAGATGCTTTAACTTGATGTGTGACTTTCAATTTGAATTGAAAGTGCCTGACATAGGGACTTTATTATGTCCCAATGGGCACAGTTTGCACAGAAATGTGAGTTTTTTTTATGTCTGAGTCCTCCTTTATTAGTTCATAAAACTCCGTTCATTGAAGGCATTCATGCACAACACTGTTTGTTTGCCAATCAATAGCTCAAAAAGAGCCTTAAATCCATGGCAACAAGACTTTTGCTCAGACACTTCAACACCTACCCAGGCTTGTTTTCAATTATGTCCATTACGTCGGCCAGACAAAATTGACAAAGACCATTGGACAGGTATCGAAATGTTTTCATTAAATGTCTGGTTGCTTCCTATTTAAGTTTGTTTTGTGCTCAGATGACTGAGAATTTACACAACCTAATGACTGACATCATGTGACTTTAAATAAAAAAAAGAAATTAAAAAGTCTATAATAAAGGTTAAATAAAATAAATAAATAAATATTGGCTCAAAGGGTTCAAAAAGTGGTATCCAGCTGCTGCATTGAGCTCAAGTTTCTGCTAATTCTGATTGTTAATAAGTCAACATACAGACGTGAATATGACCAGCATATCTCCATTAGTAACACGTTCACCACCCAAAGCTTGTGAATACAATTTAAGTTTGAAATGCTTCACAACGTCAAAGAAAAAAATAATAGATTAGAAATATGAGGAAATAAATGCCAGCCCTGGCGTAAAGAGTCTGTTTGTAGTCAGTCCCTTCATACAACTATTATTTAGAAGAACGGTTGTAATCATGATTATAGTATAAAGGAATCTGGAGCTGAGTCAACATGCCACTTTGTTTTTGAGACATGTTTGCATATCAACAAGTGCACAGCTAAATAAAGAAAATGCTTTCCTAATAATAGAAGCAGATGCGACATTTACAGGAGGAGCCTTGTAGCAACGTAAGTGTAGTCATAGCTCTGATTGCAGAAAACGGTCATTAGAACCTGAACTGCCGGTGACGAATAGTTCTTCCTGGTTGTCCTCTGTGATTCTAGACAATCAACTCGTAGAATCTCTTAACACAATAAAACACACACCTCCCAATACTTCCACTGTGACGTTCTCCAGCAGTGCCAAGGCTGCTGTCCTTCCACAATTACGTACACCTTTACGCACCTGCTTCACCTGATGAATCATCACGCCTGACTTGTTTTGAATCACAACCTTTTTTTTTTCCTTTCCCATAACAATAGAAGCCTGAGGCTGTTTTCATCCTTTTTCATTTGTTACTGTGTTGTATAAGGATACAGTAGCAGCCATTGAATGACCCTTCCCTGTCAAAAGCCAGCCGAATGGCAGCAACTTCTCCTTGAAGTTCCAGCCGCTGGACTTCTCTTGGGCGTGCATATTTTTTTTACTCTGACTCCACCCTTTCACTGAATTACAGGGTCTGACCAGGAGAAGAAGCTTCTCTTAGATCTTAATGTCCACAAATCATGACAGAAAGAATATTTTAGTACAAAGATTTATGTTTGAAAAGGAATTCTTGGGGACCAGCCAAGGGCCTGTTAAGGAAATTCGGGAAATTTTGAATGGCTACTACTGTAAACATGTCAGGTTTATATGTTACATTTAAAGGGGAATGCCGGTTTTTTTAAATGGGGCCCTTGATTTTAGGTAATTACATCATGTTCTACTCACCCATATAAGTTTTGTGTCATTTGGAGCTTTTCTGAAGATATTCTGTTAGGTTATATCCAAGTAACTTCTTCCTTTGGGCAAACGACTTGAAGGCACAAACTAAACTGTTCATAATTTATTCTGTATGGTACGCCAGCGTTCATAACATGTAGGCGAATCACTGTCCCCCAGACATCCGCGGTTATATTATTTATATTATTTTTATTTATATCTTTTAAAGACAAAGCGGCGCTCAATTTATTTTTTCTTGATGATGGTGCGGTGTTGCTGTCTTGTTGGCTTTTCATCCATGATGAAATTCCAATACAGCATCATCACTGCAAATCATAAAAGTAACTAGCTGGAAAGCATGCGATATTGTCTTTATTCACTTAACTTTTAATTTTCCATTTCTAAAACGGACAACGGAACTATGACACGAGAGCTATTCCAATTTAAATCATAAAAAATTTAAATTAGAAAAAAAAAATCTTAAAGAGTTTTTATGCTCTTTAAGTTTGAATTAACTGGTTAGTTTTAGCATATTTCTTGCATGTTATTGTAGATTGTAAACTTTGGCATGGCTTCTGCGCATGTTCATATGCATACATCAAGAGCACCACAGGTTATTTCTGGTGGCTGTAGCTTCAGGAAACAAATCAACTTGACGGCTTGAATGAGTCAGAACAACAAATTAAAACTAAAGGTATGGGAGGTTTCAATCATCCACCATTCCTCCTATTCTGTGCAAACACTCCTTTCTTTGCCATTTAATTTCACAGAGTGAAGATTCTGGGGTTCAAATCTCCTCCATGGTATGGGATGTTAGCGAACAAAAATAAATATTTGGATAAATCTTTTCATAGAAAAAAACCCCTCTGGATTATATTACCTCCACCCAACAGGCAGCTCCTGTCATCCTGTCGGGCTGTTTGTTAATTTTGCAGAACAAGCATGGTTTATGGCAGCTACGCTTCTCAAGTCCTCCTTCCTCATCCAACCACACTCTGTTTGCAGTGACATATATGGGATGCTAATTAAGCCAAGATCAAAAGGCTTCAGCTTTTTAAGGGCATGTGAATGAGTCTGTACAGCAAAATCCAACCGCCCACATATTAAAAGGGGAAAGAAATACAAAGGCGGATAAAAGGGAAGATGCTTTAATGTGAGAGGTGGACGGCTGCTGCTTTATTCTATGCTGGAAACATGGAATCACTGGAAAGAGGATAAGTTTGAAGTAAGAACATTACTGGGGCCACACCTTATCAAAACATGGCACCTAATTGGACACTGAGGCCATCTCTCATTAGATGAAAGGAAAATGACTTTAAAAACAATGTTTTAAACTTCTGAACTGTCGGTGTTTAAAGTAAGACCAAGGATACGTCCATCAGGGAGGTGAACACCCAGTGATGTTTAGTACAAAGGCAGAACTCTTTACTTCCAACAACTTTCCTTCATGGCTCACATTTTCCCCTAATTTTCGGATGGATCTACTGTGAGAAAATCCCGACTGTAAAACAACCTCTGTGGTGGGATGATAACATTTCTCCCTCTTAAGGAGAACCTTGCAATGATGATCATTAAGCTCATTTACTGAATTTTCCCCTTCTTGACCAAATCATTAATGATAGTGAAGGTTAAAGATCTTAATTTTAGAATGTTTGAGTCACTTTGTTATCACTAATCTTCTCATCCAGGCCCTTTCCCTGGATTCCTGGTGATTTGGAAGTTGCTGCTCTTGAACAGTGTTGAGAAGAGAAGGTACATTAAAATTTTACTGAAGCAGGAGGACAAAGTAGTCAAACAAGAAATTATTTAAATAAGAGTAGAAAGGCTACTGAAGTAGTAGGTATGTTGGATCATATCTTTTGATTTAATGTTTAAAATGGTATCATCAGGCAGATAATTACTGTACGTGCAAATTATGGTATTTTAAAGTAATACAAGAAAGTAAAAACGACACATATGAATAGTAACTAAATTACGAAGCAGCAAACGCAGGTAGACAAAACCATTTTCCAAATGATTTCTTTCAATATCAACTTATAAAACAGATTCTAACAGTAGGTTATACACTATATACAAGTCAGGAATATATAACTTACCTCTAGCTACATTATCTACTGTTTCCTGTATATTCAAATAATCTCTGAAAAGCTCAAGTTAGTGCAACCAGGAAGTTAACTCTTGTAAGAGTTGCAATACTCTCACAAGAATATATCACTGAAGTAAAAGTAAAAAGTATGGTTAGTACAATTTATTTATTTTTTTTCTACTGAAGCTAATGTAACTGTGTAAATTACTACCCATCTCTGCACTTGGATGATGTTTTTTTTTTTATTTATTTATCTTAATTTATGCATGAGGGGCAGCCCCACACATTAGATCAGAAAGCGTAATTGTTGGCACCATATGGGAATTATAATTTATTATTTTGCTAGTTTCCCCCTACTACTCTATAATTGTACATTAGAGATTTAGATTGTATTTCGTTTTATGAGACTCTGTAGCCCAGTTATTGTATATCCCTGCTATACTGTATGTCCTACCTCTGAATTATTGAAGCCCAGCTGGAAATTCAACTGAATAAACTGGATCACTTACCTTCATGCAATCTGAGGCTCATCATCTGTGTAGCAACCAATCAGCATTCAGCCGCACCTCCTTGCAATGTAATCAGTTGGATCCTGATCAGTGGCGGCTGACCGATAGAGGGCGTTAGTGTGATGGAGGTTTCTTCCTGTTAAAAGGGTATTTTTCCGCTCAACTGTTGCTACAAGCATGCTGTGGTGTGAGAGATTGCTGTTGAGTCAATGAGTTGATGCAATCAGCTGGTTGTCCTTAGATAGAAAACTTTGATCTGGTTGAATTGTCTCTGTAAAGTGCCTTGAGGTGTTGTGAATTGGCGCTATACAAATAAACCAAATAGAATTGAATGACTGTAATAATGATATCAACTTAGGTGATCAGGTTTGGAAAAATTGGGTACAGTGAGAATCTTTAGTATCAAAAGTGACCTTTTCAACTGATAAACAGCTTTGTGATGTATCACAAATCTGCATATTAATATGAACAGTAATCACAAAAACTAAAAAATTTTCACTCCACGACATTTGCGTCCCTGTCAAAACTGAGGCTGCACACAATCAAAAGCAGTTTTAGAGACTTATACAACGTCACTTCTTCGCCCACAACTCTGTGTCACTCCTAACCTAAACACCACATTAACAGGAGGGACAGAGGAAAATAAGCCCACGTCACACTCTCGTAGTTGTAAATATTATTGGGAAAATGTTTGCCAAAGAGAAGAGACAGATAAGCAATGAAACCACTAACTATCAGGATGGAAATCTGCAAGGAAGTGCTTTAGCATCACAAGGATGGTAATCTATGACTCCTCTACTTGGCACGATTTAAACTTGGCATCTCTGACTGTTCTCACTAAAAATCCCACAGACAATCCAGCACGGAAAGATACAAACTCTCAGCATTAAATAAACACAAATCAGGTCTTTGCTGAACCAAGAGATGGTTGCAGACAGGACACTGAAAGAACACACGAAAAACAGGGAGGAACAAAAACATTATTAAAGGCTGGGTTTATTTTCAACAACCATTCTGCGTTAAGATCAAAGGAAGGAACATCAGCATGACCGATGTCAGTTTCATCTCCCTGGATAAGGTCTTGTCTGTCGAAAGGCAAAACAAAGACGAATCCAAAGTTAAATTCTAAAGCCCTATATCAATTACATTAAGTAAAAACAGAAAAAAACCCTAAAAAAACAAAAAGAGTTTAAGGGTGATTTCACCAAATTAGAAAATATATTTCCTAATTGAAATATTTGGCCTGTAATAATAATAGAAAAAATAAAATGAATTGAACTTTATTAATCTCACAATGGAGATATTAACTCTCTGCATTGAATCGATCCCCTTTGGGAAGCAGTAGGCTTCCCAGTGCAGTGGCAGTGTAGCGCCCAGGGCTCAGAGTCTTGCTCAGAGACCCAGGGTGGCAGTCTGTCGGAGGGGGTTTCGAACTCACAACCTCAGGATTCCAAGCCCTAACCACAAGGCCACCACTCCCCTAATAATCATAAATGTATAAATAATGAAAAAGTCAAATTTCTCAATATTGTCATCCCTAGGTATAAAGCCCCATATAACATGCCTCTCTCTGATGTAAGAGATCTGATTATTCCTTTTATTACCAATAGAAGACTTCTCTCTAAATCTGCAGGTATGCTAGTGGGTTATCAGACTCATCTCCTGTATAACAGCAACCAGTTTTAGTCCGTGAGGTAGACACCCTGTCTACTTTTAAGACGAGGCTTAAAACTATCCTTATTGATAAAGCTTATAGTTAGAGTTGTTTAATTTATTCTCCACTATTACTCTAGAAATGCTGATATAGGCTCAGGCTGCTGGACATTTTTCCCTTTTCATCATTCTGTTTTATTGTAAAAAATCAGAGTTGTCCAATTCTGTTTTTTTTTAGGTAGTTCGCCGTTCCAACCATAGTAGCTTCATCAGGTCTACCTCTGTTTAGTTGTGAGACCATCCTGATGGGAAATATCAGCTGAGCTGCTGCCATCAACAACAAAGAATATAATAGGATAAAACCTGTTTTTAATGCATTGTCCTGTTTGTCTCCAAGACATAGCAAGACCACAGTCCAAAAACATGACTTTTAGGTTAATTAGCTTCTCTAGATTTCCCTTAGGTGTGAGTGTGTGCGTGCATGGTTGTATGTCCTGTTTGTCTCTGTGTTGCCCTGCGATGGACTGGCGACCTGTCCAGGGTGTACCCCACCTCTCGCCCATTGACAGCTGGAGATATATAGCACCAGCACCCTTCATGACCCCAATTGGGACAAGCGTGTCAGATAATGGATGGATGGAACATTATGTATCTCTTTCACCGCTGTACTAAAGCTTAGTCTCTATGTTTTCACCATAAATTGGTTTAATAGGACATAATGAAAGACATCTATGCCTATAGAGTCTTTAGCATTGTGTGAGGAGAGACCTGGATAAAGACACTTATAGTCAGAGTTGATAAGACGCATCTTGGTTTTTCAAACGGTTTGAAACAGAGAATTCCATCATCTTCTTTTCTCATGCACGATGGAGGAATATATTGCTGCAGGCAAAATGCTGCCTGTTCGCCACATGATAGTTCTAAGCTTTAATTTCAGCAGACAGTTAAGGGTTACGATCCTAGTTTATGACAATATCTGTTTTGCTCGTTTAGTCAGACTCAATGAGACTGAGTGATAAATTGTGAATAGAAATACAATCTAATTTTCTGTCTTGAAAAATTTAAATCAGTGTGGGAAAAATCAGAAACAGACATATTTGGTCTAGATTTTGGTTTCAAAACATCCTCCTAATCCTCATCTTTGGAGCTGGTTTACTACATATGTCAGTGATTCAGTGATCCCCTGGGATTAAATTGTGGAGATGAGCCGTCCAGAAGCCTTGGTGCTTTTATCCTTGATGCTCTGCTGCTCCTATTATATTTTATGGTTGCCCAGATGTGATTTTAGAAATTTGTGATGCAAAAGTAAACAAATTAATACCTCCTTAGTCACTTCCTAATCTTGCCATTTGCAGCTACACTCTGCAGCTCCTGCTTAGAGTTTCTAGATAATAGCTTCGGTCAGAAAAGGATATATGGTCGATCATTGTTCTCAACTTGCTCTATGGTCTTCTACAGTGGGACAGTGTCACAGGTTCGTTTCAAAAATATAAAAATGATGGTCCAGCCGAAAAAATATCGTTTGTGCTTTTTCATTTATTGCTCCCCAGGTGGAAATAGTGAAACAGTGACGATATTTACAGTGAAGCGAGGAAAAAAAAAAAACAAGTATTTACAGGACTATTTACAGGACAACTTACTCAGACAGCCAACACTACAATCAGATCCAGCACTCTCCCTCAAATGAGCTCAGCTCCCCTTTAAATACCCCTTTAGCCCCTCCCCCGGGTAAACCAAAATACAAATTAAGGGGTTTTAAGGATAAAAACAAAATAACCAAATAACAAAACTCAAAACTCAGTTTCCTGCATAGAAACTAAAAATGAACCAAAATGACTCCATACAATGTTCAAAATGTCAGGAACATAAACAATATAAAAATACAAAACAAAACACCCAAAATGGTTAAGTCCTTTGTCACGTGACTGACAAAGCGCGCCACTCTGCGCTATATCCAGCGTGACGCGGAAGTGCTCCGGTTTGGCCCCTTGACCAGGAACAGCAGGACTGAAGCAGAGATGAGAGGTGAGTGTTTGTGGAAGCTCGGCGCTGAGTGTGCACCCTCAGATGCGCGCGATGACCGGTTCAGACAGGGGGGGAATGTTCGTTGGGACTGTGCAGGATCGCGGGACACAGGTGCGGGCCTGCACGCAGCTGTTTGCCGGGCAGCGCACTCACGTGGGAGAGCTTTCTCCCCGTGCGCGCGCTCCTGGCACCGCGCTCCCCTGGGCTAGAGGAAGCACGGATACTTAGAGTCTGGGATGGACGCTTAGTGGCGCTCCATCACAGACAGCTTAAGGGGTTAAGGGAAGACCTCTGTTGTGGGTGAGTCTGGATCACACACCTGGATTACCTTAGTGGATTCCTTTTAGTACAACGACAAAGCAGGTCGGTTTTCTTCTCTTGGTTGTCAAAGAAGAGCTAAAATAAAGTAATCTTTTCAGGCATATTTTCATCTTAGTTCCTTGATCTTAAAAAGGCAAACCAGCCAGAGTAGCTATTTTTCAAAGATCTCAGTGAAGCATCGTAACACCTCACCTGGGCAACATCTTGGGGAACTCAGGGGATTTGGTCCTCTCCTGGCCTCTATCTGTCCCACACCTGCCATGAGAGCATCATGGCCATCAAAATCTTTACAAACACATGTTTTTAATACATACTTTGTTTGAAATTCAGACATCACTGAGATGCCAAACATGCTGAGAAGGTTCCAAAACAGCTGTGTACACCTTCTGATGCAACAAGTAGGACAGAACCAAACTTAACGCTTCTGAAGGTGAGGTTTTGATTTGTTTTGTGCCAAATCTTCAAAACTAAATTAACATTTGAAGCATTACAAACCAGTACCAGAGGGAGCAACCTGACCATTCAGGAGTCAGCTATAAGATCAGAACAGAGAAGCAAACATCTGTTGAAAGTTTCCTAGTCGAGACATTCACACCAGAGGAGTTAGACGGTGCAGCTGCTTCCAATTTTTCAATGAATGGAGTCTGGGAAAACACAACTGATCAATAGGCTGCAAAGGAGAGACACACCCGTTCTGTAGAGGGGCCATGTAGTCTGTCAACATCTGGCCCGGGTGTGGTTTCCACTCTGTACATCCCCACCTCTTTATATTCTCTGCTCTCAAATGCATCCATAAAAATTTTAAATGACATTTTATTAAGGACATTAAAGATGTCAAACGGTGTTACACAAATCAGTCGACTTTACTGTTTACCTTGAGGGTTTAAAGACTTTGTAGTTTTGTGCAGAAATTAGTCATAATATTTCAGCCAAACACATCCAACCCACAGCACGAAAAATCCTTTTGGACCTAAATATTTCAAGATGTTTAAATTCAATAAGTTCGGACATAAAGATTAGGCAAAGGAAGAGCTGCACCTTGTAAGGACACTGTCATTGTATTCAGTCTCTGCTTGTGAAACCTAAGATGATAAAAAAAGGTTTCTTCTCCATAACTTGATAAGAAAATTCTGCAAATAAAAAAACTCAGATCGTGGGAGAGCTCTGGTGATGGCAAAGGAGGTTCCCACAGCTCTTAAAAAGTCATTAAAAACACATTTGGTAGGTACTTCAAGGCCAAAGCACAAACCCTTGATTCCCTGAAGGTAAATAACTTATGATTTGGAAACTTAACATCTGCAAATAGACTAAATTTATGAGTGGAGGAAATAGTTTTAGTCAGATTTTGGCTTGTATGAAAGGCAGCAGTTGAAGTACTGATTGAGGTGTGAACTCTGCTGATCTGGTTCCTGTAGAAGGCAAAACACCCAAGATTGAATAAGTGAAGCTTAAAGATTTCATATGTAGTTTACATAGACATTGAAAGAACAACAAAATGTAGTCAAATGCGTGCTGTACCACCTGTTCCACAAACCATCATAATTTTGGATATTGGTAACCAATGTCCATGCTTTATATTAATTATGTCCATTTGAATAGGAAGATAAAAGTTTTGCTCTGCAGCTGACTTTGCACTACAACCATCCCCATCCCCTTTATATATATATATA
>NW_015150598.1:551567-555788 GCF_000732505.1 Cyprinodon variegatus
ATATATATATATATATATATATATATGTATATATATATAAAATACAAGCGTCCGAAATGAGTTAGCGTGTCTGGGCTCTGCCATAGAGAAACGGTGAGGAGCTCAGTCATCAGGGGAGGAGTCAGAGTAGAGCCGCTGCACCTCCACATCGAGAGGAGGTGCAGCGGCTCGGGCATCTGGTTAGGATGCCTCCTGGATGCCTCCCTGGTGAGGTGTTCCAGGCACGTCCCATTGGGAGGAGGCCCAGAAGATGACCCAGGACACGCTGGAGGGACTATTTTTCTATTTTTCTCAGTTGTCCTGGGAACGCCTTCTGGTTCCCCGGAGGAGCTGGACCAAGTGGCTGGGGAGAGGGACATTTTGGCCTCCCCACTGAAGCTGCTACCCCCACGACCAGACCCCGGATAAACGGAAGAAGATTGGTGGATGGATGGATGGAATATATAGCTATATAAAATAAAAAAAACATAAAACATACTGTATACAATATATAGTATATAGATATATACCATATACACAGGTGACTGTGTGTTAATGAAGAGGGGAGAGAGAGAGGAAGTGTCAGTGTCACGAGGGTCTTTTGGCCTTGTTGATAAGGCTGGTAGCACATGGGAAGAAACTGTTCTTGTGGTGTGAGGTTTGGTCCTGATGGGCCGCAGCCTCCTGCCAGAGGGAAGTGACTGAAATAGCTTGTGGCTGGGGTTCGAGGGATCAGCCACTACCTTCCCTGCATGCCTCAGAGTCTTGGAGGTGTACAGAAACTAGAAGGTGTAAGCTTTTAATTGATGTATCAAACATGTAATTTGGGCGTACAGTTGCTTAGTTATTTGCTTTTCCATTTGGGTATGCAAAAAGACGAGGATTAGTTAAAAATAGGAGGGTATTAAAAATAAGTTTGACTTGAAGCTCAATGATTTTTGTTAATATACTCTTATATATATTTTGAACTGAAGTTATGGTGTATTTATTCAACATATGTGCAGAATTATCTATTTGACAATGATCTGAGCTTGATTCACACTTTCATTTTTTGTTCTAACACACAGTGAGTAGGGCGTGTGTTCACAAACAATATATAACAGTCCGAATATTATCTGATAAAATAATATATTGATCACCCCTGCTGGGGAGGACAATACTAAAGTTGCACTACACCCGCTGAGACCTGTAATGTGTTTTTAGGTTCCTTGGTCTAATCTAATGATACAGGGGTCAAGGTGAACAGTGATCTTAACAGACAGATGAACCCTTTCCCAGTTTCCACAGCCGTTAAAAATTAAGCCAGTTCACTTTAAGCAGCACTTTGAGGCAGTGAGCCTCAGTAATCCAAAGGCTGGATTACTGTAATGATCTCTAAGTAGGAGTCAGTGCTTCGTCCATTACTTGTATGCAGTGGTTATAAAATTATTTAGTTTGCTTATAACTGACACTAGGATGTCTAAGCTCAGTTTAGCTTCCCTTTCCTAGCTACCCATTTTATATGTAGGTTTCACTTCATCAGCCTAAGTTTGAACTTAGAGGAGGCTCTGCTTTTGCTGTAGCAGCTCCTAGATTGTAAAACTGTTTGCCCTTGAGAAGTCTCTGACTGCTTTCAAATCCCTGCTCTTTGATTTTTCATTGATATTCAGTTGTTTTTTTTTTTTTAACATTTGTTTTGTCAAAACAGGATTGCTCTCAATCTGGTTGTCTTAAAGGACAATATGAAAAAAGTTGGATAGTTTGAGAAGAATCTTCTCCATCCAAGGCAGTGGGAGGTGTGTTATGAAACCCAACAGCTGTGCTTGAAACTGAAGGGGGCTAAATATTCACAGCAAATATGACCAATATGACTATAAACAAGAGTAAGAGCAGGCATGCCTCTCTGTCTGCCCTTTGTACCTGTGAAGTACATTCAGGTCTCAGTTGTTTACATAACTTTCATTTCTATAGGGTGAAAACAACATCTCCTCTGCACCTCTGACCCAGAGGTATTATGAGGCGAACAGGGAGGGTTTTGAAGTACTTCCTCCATATGTACGGGACATTTCATAACTAACATTCTTTATTGTGCAGACATTTCCTGCCAGAGACAGAGCCATGACTGAAAGCTGTGCATGTCTGCAAGGGTACAGTATACAGGATGCTCCTGGTATGCAAACAATGCTTAATCATCCATGCATTCAGCCCCTTTCCAGGGCTAAGGTCAGCAGAGAGCACAAAGAAACACAGGTTCCCTATTTTGCTCTGTATCTCTTTCAGGTTTTTAAAAGGGAAGCCTCAGCATCCTGAAAGAAACTCTAGAAGTCATGTTCTTCCTTAAACTCTGAGTAATCTATACAACAATTACACACAAAGCTTGCTCCAATAGTTTTTTTTGTTCATATGGGATTTTTTTGGTTTTCACAATGATTTTTTATTGGCCTTAAGCAAGAATCAATAAACTTAGAGGTAAAAAATGAAAAACCTTGGTTTTTTACTTCTGGCTAAAGTTAGAATATATCAGTGAGTATAAAAAGAGGACCGCATCTAAGTCAAATTTTACTTTTTAAACTATATTACAAAACAATGGTTTAAGTGCTTTATTACAACATCCAAGGCAAGGTCACAAGATAAACATACTTTATAATACCATCCCAATTTCTTTATTTATAAAAGGAAGGCCATTAAGAGATTTGAAAGAAAATAAAAATACTTTAAAAAGAATCCAGAACCAGTGAGGACTACTTAAAAAAGGGAGTATGTTTCTCAGATGTTTTTTTGCTTATTTAAAGATATGAAGCATTTTACATAATCTGCAGAAACGACGTAGACAAACTGTATTGTCATCTTGTATACACAGAGTGTATACAAAACAATATTTCTATGCATACAGCTTTCAACAGTGAACGAGCAGCCTACAACAGTGTAATGAACATCACCATTTATAATTTGCTGCAATGATCAGAATGTAAACAGTGTAGGAGAAAATGAAGAGCAGTTTAAAGTCATGGTGCAAAATGCATTGATTCAGGTTTAGTGCTGTGCAAAATGGATACACGAATAAATGTGGTGAAAAATGAAGTAGAACATTGAGTTTTCTTCTATTTAAAGGGATTATGAAAAAAAGTCAGCCATGTTGGTAGTGCTAATATGATGTTTTTAAGTGTGATGCATAGAACTGATTAGAGTTTCAACAGTTCAACATTCTGAAGGCAGTGGGGGAAAAGTTGTCACAGAACCTGCTGGACCTGCAGCGGACGCAGGAAGCCTCTTCCCAAAGGGCAGCAGGGAGTACAGTCCATGGAGGGGGTGTGATGGGTCATTGATGATGTCACAAGCTCAGGACAAGCAGTGCCGGATTGAAATATCTTGGAGGGGAGAGGAGCCACAATGATCTTCTCTGCTGTCCTCTTCACTCTTCTCACATTCTTAACTTCTTCAGAGTTGCAGCCTCCACACGACACAGCGAGGTCGCTGGTCAGAAGGCCCTCTATAGTGCTTCTGTAGAAGGTTGTGATGATGGGCAGGGGCAGGTGGACTCTTCTCATTCTCAGCAGGAAGTACATGCGCTTCTGAGCCCCTTTGACCAGTGAGGTGGTGTTTACAGTCCAGGTGAGGTTTGATGTGCACCCCCGGGAATTGGTGCTGCTGACCATCTCTAAACTAAGCTGCTGATGAGCAGTGGAGCGTGGTTAGGTCGGTTCTTCCTGAAGTCGACAATGATCTACTTTGTCTTTTCCACGTTCAGGATCAGGCTATTGTCTCTAAATCAGCCCATTAGCTGCTACACCTCCATTCTGTAGGTTTGATCGTTGTCGTCTCTGATGAAGGTATTCTGTTCAACCTGGACAGACAGAGGTCTGTTGGTGAGAAGGTCTAGCAGCCAGTAGCAAAGGGGTGTGCTAAAGATCAGCTGCTCCAGTTTTCCTATCAGATGCTGTGGGATGAGCGTGTTGAAAGTTGAACTGAAGACCAGGAACAGCATCTGCACGTTGGTGTTCTTCTCCTCCAGGTGTGCTCTTCTCCTCCAGGAGGAGATGGCGTCCTCAGGGGAGTGATTCCGTCGGTAGGCAAACTGCAATGGGTCGAATGTTGGGTTGAGTGTGAAGATGATGAGTTCATTTATCAGCCTTTTGAAGCACTTCATCATGATGGGAGTCAGTGCGAGAGGCTGGCAGTTGTATTACTGCCCACAGATGTAACAGATGCATTATTTACCTTTTCAAGAAGATGCTTACAGTAGATAGAATAGATTTAATTTTG
>NW_015150598.1:556613-557511 GCF_000732505.1 Cyprinodon variegatus
GAGACAGGACCAATTGTCAAAATTTTGGTGTCGATCATTCGATTTCATCCTGGACACTACAGAAAATGGGCTAAAAGTGTTAAAAAATACGGAATTCTCCTTTAAATGTACCTGTCCATCTGTGAGGAGAAACCGTCTCCTTCGTGTGTTTTTTGTGGGATATCAATTGTAAGTGTCTCCATATCAATAGTCAACTCCTGCATGCAGGAGAGTTGGATCAGCACCTTGTTGTTATTGGCCAGATCAGCCGCCTCAGGCTTAGCTTCTAAATTCATCTAGAGCTAAATCCACTGGAGACCCTTAACCTTTCCCACTTGAGTTTGGGACTCTGACTTCCTTCCATTCAGAAGCTCAACATTCATTTATTTACTGCTGTTCATGCATCATTCATTGTGCTGTAACTTACATTTTTGTTTCGAACATCTTTACTATTCAGTATTGAAACAAAAGGTTTTAATTTGGAAATTAAAAAAATTGTTTGAAAATATTAATAAAGCTTCTCCTGCTCAGAGTAAGAACAAAACAAATTAAGTGTATTATTTAAAAAAGGAAAGGGAATATGAAAGACAGGGACAAGCAGCTATTTCCTTAGTCATTAGGAAGAAATTAACAATTTTTCCTATTATATCTGCAAGGAAATATATGCCTATTTACATTTTTTGAAAACATAAAAATTAAACTGGATCAATTTTCAAAATATAATGTAAACCTTTATTGGAAATTTTGTATAATAAATTAAATGTTAAATAGTTTAAAGATGATTTTCTAATGTTCACTTGATTAATTAGGTTAATGGAAAAACAAGTATGATTTGTATTCCTAATCTACAGCAAAGGAGTTAGAGGTGAGAAATGTGAGAGAGAGACTTGGTGAGGCAAGGCAAGGCAAGGCAAGGCAA
>NW_015150598.1:559131-560261 GCF_000732505.1 Cyprinodon variegatus
AAAAAAAAATAGTGAAGAGTTGACTTGGAGTTGCCCCTCAAAGACTTGTAAACATTGCTGTGAGGATTACACAGACAGTTGTGTAAAGGACCAAATAGGGAACTTTGGTATTTTAAGTTATTCATTTTTGACATTTGGCTTTATAAAATGTTCCATTTTGTTTTTGACCATGTAAAGTGCACATGGTGTGCCAGTATGCAGTCTTCTCATCAGTAGCCAGCTGTTTCTGTCAGCTAACCAGACACCTGCATTTTCCAACAGCTGTAAGGGTTATAAAGTAACATGTTTGTATGAGGGCAATAGAGAGGCTGCAGAGGTTCGTTTGAAGGAAGGAGAAAGGAAAAGAGCATGACCTGAGGTTTGACATGGGCAAAGCAAACATTGGAGTTATTTCTCTAAAATGCAGCAGCTTGGAGGAGTTTTGTGGACATTCTGTGCTTCTTTGAAAGGACTATGCTTTTTGTAAACACACGAGGCAGAGGTGTTTCTCTCATTAGTCTAAAAGAAACTCTGGGTGAACCTCTTTTGAAAGGCCATTAAAGTTTTCCTTACTTCTAGCTTAAATGAACTTGAAACAGAAACTCTGACCTCTGAGTAGGCCAAAAAAGCTAATTTCCTATGCTGTCCTTTGAGATCCATCTGAAATCTGCTCATGTTCCAACAATTGCAAACATTTATTTCCTTGCAGGACATGACAGAGAGGGGTTACACAGTAGGTTCAAACATTTTTTTTTTCACCAGCATGAAGGTCCTGAGAAATGTTAAGTACCTTTTTTTAAATCACTTTAATCAGAATATAATGTTTATTGCCATTTGAATAAAAACGTCCTGTGATTATATCTGGAGAAGGTTTTACTGTCCTCCCTCGTCCCTCTAGCTCTCCGCTCCTCAGCTTAACCTCTAAAGGGCTTTTTAAAGGATTTAGGAGAGCTGTATGTGGTGAATAATTCTAAAGATTATTGACAGGTTCCCACACCAAGCATCTAATGGTTGCTATGGAGATAGGATGCCATTAGATGCAGTCCTGTGCTGTAATTCTCCAACAGTGTTTTACCTCTTTTACCATCCTCACTATTCCTAAAGATGCGAAGTGACTGTTCTGAGATGCAGAATTGAGAAAATGTCAGTGA
>NW_015150598.1:561165-562883 GCF_000732505.1 Cyprinodon variegatus
CCAAGGGGAAAGGAACACACACAAGAGGGAACAGAGGACAACAGAAAAACATGGGAACTAACACAAATATAAAAAGTACAACAAAAAAGGAATCAAACCAATAAAACTAGGAAACATGGAGCAAAGTAAAGCACAACATAACCAAAACCATGACACTCCCTTATTCTAGTTTTTATTTTTCTGTGAACAGAGACAAGCTTGGTTCTGCTTTATTTAAGGCAAATATCCATGATATATGCTCAAACATCAAACAGCTGTATCTCTAGTACCCCTGAGTTTACAGACTGCAGGTGTTTTGAACAAAGACTGCAGGAAAACAATAAATCTGTGGTGCTTCCCATCATTGTATCTAAGAAGGTGTCTGATGGGTCAAACCCTTCGTGGCTTTAGGTTTTGCTCTCAAACCTGCAGCATACGGGCGAGATAAAAGCCACAGCAGCAGGCCGGCGGGCCATGTTCCTGTACTCCTGCATCATAGATGTAAACACAGCTGCTGTTAAGGAACTCATGCATGGCCCATATACCAGCTAGTTGTATGGAATGAACTTTGACCTAGCAGCGAGTCTGCTTCTTGAAGGAAAACTAATTCCAAGTCGCTGTAAGGGAACAAGCTTTGTCTCTGAGGCAATCTCTTATGTCTGTTATGCCTTTTTCTCTCAGGCGTTATTCCTATTCAGCCTCTAAGTCCCTGCAGCATGCCACCTAAATCAGACCATCTGGTCTTGGAGCGTATGCAGCTGGAAGACATGACAGTAGAAACTGATGGCCAAAGAAGGAAAAGTGGGGGCCTCTGAAATTTTAAAAAGAAATCGCTGGATGCCTTGAATAAGATAACTGCATTTAGCGATGACATCACTTTTTCATAAAAGGGAATGACTCAAAGGCAAAAAAATTCCACCTTACCCACCAAGTAGGAGCATGGTAGAACATGCATTTTCTCCTCATTCAGGGGATGTGTGATTACATTCAGGTGAAGCAGATAAGGCTGCAACGTTCACAAAGGTGGGTGATGGGGAGCGATAAGGATGAAAATTTCCCAAAACATTTGAACTTTTAACACCTGAGAAGAGCTAACGGCAGGTTTGAGATTATCATAGAACTGCAGGGTAAACATTTATGTCTTGAGGACAAACCCAACAAAGCTAATTCATTGTACAAAAAGGGATGACACTATGGAACAAAATTAACTTATTTTTCCCTTTTTTTCCTTTATTATTTATTGCCAAATATCTATTGCATGGCCAGGACTGGAAAAGCTGCATGTTTAAAAGTCTTGCAAATTATTTATATGGAGATTTAATAGCCCCTTCACTCTTTTGTTTTTGAGATGTATGTTTGCACTGGAAAACAATCTAGAATTAAGCAAAAATTTCTTAAATTGCGGGTATTTACCCTTAATTTGAGTAAGTAAACGAGATAGTTTGCCAATGGAATGAGTATTTTTACTCTTACAATAAGATGATTATATAATATGCACTGGAAATAAGACAATGCAATTGTGTTTTCTTATTCTAAGTGTATATTTTCTTCTTCCATTGGCAAAATGTCTCCTTTACTTCCTCAATCCAAGAACAAATGCACTTATTTTAAGAGAAAATTACTTATATAGATTGCGATTTTTTCCAGTGTGCTGTTCAGTGGTTAAAGGAATAGTACACCCAAAACATGATTAGCCTTCATTTTCTACTCACCCCCATGCTGAACAACACCCTGGAGTA
>NW_015150598.1:563642-576279 GCF_000732505.1 Cyprinodon variegatus
TACTCCAGGGTGTTGTTCAGCATGGGGGTGAGTAGAAAATGAAGGCTAATCATGTTTTGGGTGTACTATTCCTTTAAGGTCTTTTTTAACTGCTTGTTTAACCTGTTAACTGGTCACATCCTGTCTGTTGGACTTATGTGGATTTATCCACAATCAGCCCTTTGTAAAGGCTGATTTACAGTCTGAAACCAGGTCGTCTGCATGTGCGTCGCAGTGAAAGCAAATGTGCCACTGCTGCAGACACTCTGCTGCACCTCTCAAAAATTGTAGGCAACCGCAGACAGGAGGCATCTGATTGGTCAAATTTACTTCCGCTCTTCTCATGCGTATTTCCTGTTTGACACCTTACCGGCTTGTTTTGTTTTTATAACCGCTATTGTGGAAAACGACTTGTGAAGTTGGACAAGCTAGAAGAGCGAGGTGCACAAGAACGCTGGGACCCTTTTTCAACCTGGATCCTTGCTCTTTTTCGCCCTCATGTCCCTCTGTTGTTGCACAAACTTGCCCCCACTTCCTCACCGCCTCGGCCATATCTCGACACACAGCTAGTTAGAGATTGTCCCTTTTGCATTGTGGCGTGGAATAACATAGCGCAGACCACGCTTCAATATTGGGCATAAATCAAAAAATATCTGCGACAAGCTCACTGCGACACACTGCTGCGGGGAGTATAACTAGCCCTTAATTGTGCATAGTAGCCTTATACTGTCAAAATAAGGCCACTATCCACAATTACTATGGTTAATATATGGCAAACCAGGGATTAAAGAACAGCAGGCGACATAATGTGTGTTTTTTATATTTTGATTTGTCCAGTTAACAGGATATTTTAAGATTAAGTAAAACCAAAAAACAGACATTGAATATTAAAGAATTTTATTTCAGCTCTGTTCCTTCAAAACCCTGACCCTGCAAGCCAACAAATATTTGAAGGTCATGAAAGGTCAATGAAAATATAACCACAGACAAATGGAAATCCCTTAGAATTCCTACAAGTCTTTTTGTTTGACAAGTATGGCAGATATAAGTGATGGTAAAGGCATGGAGCTCATTGGAATAACGAATAAACAATTCATAAAAGGCCAGAACGTTTGGCCTGAGTGTGACCTCTGAATTCCCATGGAATACCAGCAGACAAACAACACCAATTACTGTCAAAGTTTTGTGATAAACACACCAAATGTTTGATGGGGAGAGTAAAGATGCTTTAGTGCTGGCTTTGTTACAAGTGCAAAAGAGGGGTGATGAGGGCTGTGCATGAATGCTTCTGGCAGACATTCACATTTCCATCGGGGCGTCCTTGTTATAAATTATTATCATTTTGAATATTCTTCAAATAAATTTAATTGTTAAGCCTTTTTAGCACAAAGTTGAGAATAAATGTTCACGCTGGTTAAAAATAGATGTTTTATGTTTGCACTTTAAATTTTGGTTTCAGATGACCAGAAAAGATAAGAAGGGATGTTTTGATAAAGAACTGAAGTCAATTTTCTCTCATTTAAACATGGTTGTCTATTTGATTTGAATTTGAAAAGCTCCTGACAAATAAATTAAATGGTACTAAACAATAAATATTAGGTCCCTTATAAGATAAAAAATAAGATGTTGCCGCCAATTAAAATCATACAAGCAGAATCTACCAGAGAACTATAGACAAAAATCCTGAGGTTAGAAGAAAAATGTCAACTGACAGCCGGGAAGAGATGAGCATTTTTAAAGCCCGGGATAAACTGTGGAATATATTCAGTGTTTATTAGCAGCCTAGAAATGTGGGACTAAATCGCAGGGTCCACAAGTTCACAGATTGCAATCTATGTCCTCGCACTGTAGGAACAGACGCTCGGATGTGATCTGACTATCACAGTGTACGTCCTCAAACAAAGGTCCGGGTCATGACCAATTTCTACATGCAAAGCCATAAATAGAGGTAGCTAGTAATAGAAGAAGAAACTTCAGTTTTTGTTTCAGATGTATCTTCAGAACAGCTCCAAATGACAATTTTCCCCTTTAATAACATGGCATGACACTGACAATGGCAAGATGAAAATGGGTAAAGACATTAGTTTTTCAAAATAATGTTAATGGAAACTTCAGGAGGTTGTCTGCGGATGTGAAAGGATGCAGTCCCAGCCGGTTGCAATGATTCCTACCTCAAAGGTGGGGAGGATGTCAGGAAGCAGCATAAGGACAGGAAACAGAGCCGCCGCCCTCTCTCCGGTTTCTACTCAGCTCCTTGGGATATTATCAAATGTTCTGCTCTGCAGTTGAATTACAGAACAAGTTCAAATGTTTAGTTTTGTTGCGGTAAAGTTCAACCAAGGTTTGCTAATTATTTTCTGGACATCTGCCTTCTTTTCTTTCCATGGCTTGGGATGATTAAAGCAAGAGAGTGCTAGTAAAAGATGAAAAAACAAAACAAAAAAAAATGAAAGACTCCAATCTCCTCCATCCCTCACTCATTCTGCCTGCAGTGCAAACTGGTTGAAGTAAACTGTTTGCTCATCTTAAACTGAATGTCAAATTAAGAAAGACATTGATAAATGAATATTTAAACTGTTGTTATACACATTTAAAAAATGCTAAGCAGCAATGAGATTTCAAGCAATCTCTTATTTTAATGCATCTCAGAAGATTTTACATTCAAGTAAAAAAACAACATATTTTGCAAAAAAATGTAGTCAAAGCTAAAATTTAAGGTTTAAATGTTAAGTTTGGAGAATAAATTAGCCAAACCTTTACTTTGCATAAACTCTTAGTGAGAAATAAATGTCTAAAAAAACTTTTCGGTGTATTAGTGTAGGTGCCTTGTGCAATCTGATGTTGTGGATTGCAAATCTGCTTTCTTGGGGATTTCCTCTCCAGAATAAGCTTGAGTCTTCAGGAGACGTTGGGATTTTATCCCATGTGGATCTTTGCAGGTAATGTGTCCTGTAACAGGTCTGAAATACTGCCTGTTAAATAATTCACATTTACACACATGCTTACACTCCACCTATAAGGGGAAATACTCTCTGAAGTTGTCTCTGTGAGTGTAACAGGAAGAAACAATGCATCTGTCTAAACAAGTTCCTTCTAATATGTGTGTTCAAAGCAAACAGATCAGTTACTGAAAACCCACCAACAATTTCGAAATCTTGCATTGAACCAGGCATGATTTGAAATCCCCCCTTTGTATGTGCTAAATAATTTAATGTGGTGTTTTTTTTTTTTTTTTTTTTGGAACTTCGTAATAATTAAACTTCGATTAATAGTATTTATATAGACATGCTTATCAAAACGGTGTCATTTGCAGCCACCTGATTTTTATGAATATACATTTTAAAGGAATACGTTAAGGTTTATTATTGTAATTAGGTATTTAAAGGCTGAATATTTAGACTGACCAAACAGATTAATCAATCCTTTAGCTCATCTTAGAGCAAATAACAATATCATCTAAGTGTTTAATCTAAGGACAGATTGTATGTAAACCAAGATACCCACAAGCTTAAACAAGCACAATATTTTGGGGTGTATTTTCAAAAACCATGAACTATGAGCCAAAAACAAAGCATAACATTTCCGTTATATTCATAAGGTTTCCACAGCTGAGGACATATGATTAAATATGAGAGCTCCCTCCCTGTGCTCCAGCTGTAAATATGAATCATGAAGTTTTAGTTTGATGACGAGCAGAAGCACAGATCACACATGAAGCATATGCTTGTACTTTAGGTGAGTTCCCCACAGAAGGCTGTGTAGTGGATAAACGAACTAGCCATGTCATCCCACTCTCCCTGGAGGCGTTTTATGGCAGTGCTCTTTTGTCTGTAGCTCTGTAGGATGGACTTTTAGTGCTGCCAAGCCTTGCACATATGGAGG
The DNA here is from genome assembly GCF_000732505.1 of Cyprinodon variegatus. Lineage (NCBI taxonomy): Eukaryota > Metazoa > Chordata > Actinopteri > Cyprinodontiformes > Cyprinodontidae > Cyprinodon > Cyprinodon variegatus. The sequence continues at coordinate 567,504 of NW_015150598.1, forward strand.
AACTCTGAATCCCTGCAGGAAGGAGAATCCCTGTCCTCCTTTCCTACTCAGAGCTGCTGATATAACAATAAGAGCTGAAAACCGTTTACATCTATCATTTCAAAGTCCTTGTCTACCACTTTGTGTAAAGTGTAGTAAATTCTTGTGCTTGATATGGCGACAGGGTGGAGAACAAGACATCGAGAGGCGTGTGCCAGTTCAGGGATTCCGGACATGCCAGTTAGCTGTAGGGTGATATTTGACATTGGAAAAATCCTAAGAGTAATTTGTCAAAGCTGACAACACAAATAGGTCTGAGCTGAAGCTGTGAAAGCACTAAGCCCTTAGTAAAACAGAGAAACTCCCAAAGAGACTAAATTCTTTTCCAAAGCAATTCTTTTCTTTTCCAAAGTTAGTTTCGTTTCAAATTTGCTGGATATTTTTGGCAGGAGCAATTCTTCTCTTTTTAAAAGGTAGAAAATATTTTTTGAGATTTTGTTCTTACCCACATACTAAACGTCTATTTTCATATGAAAAAAAACCTAAACACCTGCAATATTGGTGAGAGGTTTGAGTTATGACAAACTGCAACTCCAACATCAGACTCATGTTTTTAAACATATCAAAGCTTTTTTCTGCATTGGGCCCATTTTCTATTACTCACAAACATAATATTTATTATTAAAAGTTTTAGATTTATTAGTATTGATGAAACCAAATCCCGTCTGTAAAGAAATCAATCAGAACCACTGAGTCTCCTATGAATCTGTATGAAATCATATGGCCAGAAATGTACTTCACATTGAGCCAGAAATGTTTTAATCTCCTTTTATTCAGGAATTTAGAGGTTTTGTTTTTAGTTTAAACTGTGTGCTTTATAACAATTAATAGAGAAGTTTAATAATTAAATTCCTTCTCTTAAGCTTGTTCCATGACTTTTTTTTTTTTTTTTTACCACCCGTCTTTGACTTGGATGATATTGGTTCCTGGGGATAAAAATTGGAAAACCCAGATATCCCTCAAGCCAGTGACACCCTAACCTCTTCTGAGGAATCCTAAGGCAGTAAACTAGTTGTGATTTTTTGGTCTGGCCAGGGATGGCCTGCCAGTTGCATTTGATCCAAGGAAACTTTATACTGAAGTTTTAATAGAGGTTGGTCGAGGTTTGAGGATTTATAACAGATGTGTTGGTTCTCTACAGAGCGGCTGACAGCCTTTCGTACATGGACCGAAGACTAGCCCCCAACCGTGACTTTCTGGAAGTAATACACATGCTGACTCAATGATTTAGATATTTATTTATTGTTTTTTAAAACAGTTCCTCAATCATCCTTTTGCCAAACATTGTTACATTCCCAAAGTGTTACACAGAAAACAAATATATATATATATTTTTTTTATAGGGTTCACATTTATCCTACATTCAGACCGCACGCTGCAGAACCAGCAGAAGAAGCTGGATTACAAGCAAAGTCAATTGTTGACGCTCATCAAGGTGCATCAAAAGGTCCTGCAGCGTGTTTAGTGCAACAGGAGCAGTGCATCTTGATGCATCTGAGCAGCTGAAGCACCATCTCATGAGCTCCTGAGCATCTGAGGTGCCAGATGCGCCGCACAAGCAGCAGCTGCTGGAGTTTGTCAGGTTTGGTGGATGTTGTTGTGGACCCAAATGCAGAGTAGAGGAGGCAGAGAGGGTTCTTGCTGTTGTCATGGTGAAGTAGGTGGTATAAAAACATACTTCCATAAAAAACAGACTGGGGACTCAGGAATCAAAAACTAGAGAAGCGAAGGAGAAACATACAAGAAGAAATGTAGATAATCTAGCATTGAAGAACTGCAGAGGAAAAGTATATACTGTATGAGGCAGAACAAAGAGTGGAGTAATTATTAATTGGGAGCAGGTGTGGACAGAAGCAGCTAGAAAGGAGCTAAGAGGAAAGGACAGGGGCACTAGGGGGCAATAAAGAGTAACCAGGGAAAACAGGGTTTAATTGTAACTAGAAAATAACTTAAATAAGGCTAAAGGTCAATAAAAGTAATGACTACAAAAGAAGGACTAACCAAGAGGAAAAGAAGATAAGACAATTGACTGGAGGTAACTGAAGTTATAGAAAGCATAACCTAAGAATAAGAGAATGAATAGCTAACTAAAACTAGACCAATTAATAAATAATAGCAAGAATGCTGAAAAGAGATAATAAGTGAGGATTAAAAAAATGATAGAAATCTTGATAATACAGAATAACATGAAATAAATCATGAGAACCCAAAAAAGAGACACAGAACCAAAAAGTCTGCAATGGCAGATCATGACAGGGATTGTATTTTTTTCTGTTTAAAAAATTCTGATTTGAGTTACTGGAAAGTTAAGCGACAAATATTTTTGTACTTTCACAATGTTCAATCATTTTCAGCATGTCTATGCTTGATATGATTCCTGTAAGGTTATAAAATAGTAACAAGTAAAAGAACCCCCACAATGGTTATATGAGGCAAAGTAAGAAACCAATTTGTAGTGCATACGTGAGGCAAGCAGGGGGACTGATTTCTCTGGCCTGCAAAAGATTTGGAAGCTGAGTCAGCAAAGCAACACTGAGTGGAAAATTCCCACCAATGAACGTGGAGATAGAGGTTTCATTGGCTGTAGAGATTGAAGTTAGCTGGTTGGATCATTTCCTTTGTACCAACTGTGATGTCCCTCAACAATGTAAAAACCACTTCAGCCACAGAGCCTGTTCCAATAAGAATGGCAGCAGAACTAAGTGAGTGAGCTAGAAACTTTTAAGCTAGATAAACAACTTTTCTGGACCTCAATAAATGTGCAAAAACCATCTGTTTTGTGACATGAAGCAACCCAGTGGAAAATGTGAGCAGCTGTCTTTGTAATGGGGGGGATTGGGAAAGTGATCTTAATGTCATACTGTGCTCTGTATCACTAAGCAAATTCCTAATTTCTGTGATGACAAGATAATTTTGAAATGGCTATCCAGTTTCAGTCAGCCATAATTTTTAGCCACAATATTTTGTAGGCCTTGTGCCAAATGTATATCACTATGTGTTCAGTACCGTATTTGACAGCGCTATAATTATATTTGAAAAGGTTTTTAAGCTAACACATAATCGTACCATTAGGGGTGTTAAACTTTTCTATCATTACTACTCCATGCATAAACTCAGGACAGTCCAATCTATGGTGTCTATTTCTGTGTGAAATTTGTACAGTTTTAATGAAGAGAAGTGGCTAAATGTAACTTTGCATGATTCTCTTTCACTAAAGTGACAAATCTTATGTGCATTCCATGTTTTTGTATGTCAGTGTTTCACAATCTCGGTCCTCAAAACATCTTGTCTTAAACGTTTTAAATATGGCCTGGCTTTACAGACATGTAACTATATATAAGCATATAACCAATCTTGAGAGCTCAAACATCTAGATCCAAGAATCAGCATTGATGTGCAGAATTTTCTGAGCCTATAATGGAGCAAATCAGATTTGAAGACAACTTATTTGAACAAAAAAAATCAAATTAGTTATTGGGGTGCTTAGTTCTACTAAAGATTGTGTTATAGTGTGAATTCTGTTTCTTGTTTTGCATCAACTCATAACATCCATCGTAACTTAACTAGATTTATTTTCCCCCAAATTCAAGAAGTGGCAATAAAAGGTTAAGAAAAGCTCTGCAGTTCTTTAATCTAGTGGAGCGCATCATCTGTCATGCTACAACATCACTGATTTAAAATTTTCTTGGAAATGCCACTAGCCCTCTTTGTCATGTTCATTTTATGATTACAGAAAAAAGAATGTATTGTTAAGAGCTTGGGCCTGAAGATCATTAGTGTGTGTGTGTGAGTGTGTGTCGGGGGGGTGGGGGTGGTGTTCAAGGGGTGACAACACACTGTATAAACCGCATGAAAAGGAAAAACTCTGCAAGAGAAAAAAAAAATCTTAAATGACAGAAAAATAGAGTAAAGGAAAATGTAAGACAAAATCCTTTGAAAAAACACACAAAACACATGCAAAGAGAAAATACTGTAAGAAGCAAAAGCGGCATGAAGTTAAGGACAGCTACAAACTCATTTAACATAATGCAAGTGCTGCACAACACCAGAGGGAGACGATCATAAACTCATGTTATATGACCAATGACATGAATATGAAAGATGTTTATGTACCAGACTCTTAGCAAAAAGAATTTGGTGCCTGTCCAGGGGACATTTGAAGAAAACAGCGAAAATACAAGGTTTCCTTTGAATCTTTTTAAACATTTGATCTTTGGGGATACTGGTAATGTCTTTATTAAAGATCTAGTTTTGGATGAGTTGATAGTAGTCTTCCTCTTTACGATCCAGAGCACTTCTGTTATCTAGAGCTGTTGTTTTTGCTGCATGCAGTGTTTTTCCTTTGAATGTGTTTCTATGTTAGTCTCATTTTTTGTTTTGGAATACATTTTATATTTGCTGCTACTTTATACACTTGCAGTGAGACTTCACCTCTTGTCAATGTACAGTATGTTAGTACCCATCATAGCAGTAAACAAAACCTATGTGAATTGGTGCTGTGACACCAGCACTATTGGAAGCAGTCAAGTTGATGAACGTCTACAGATCTTGGTTGTATTTAACCAACCAATTAGAGTATCATCAGGAGGTCAGAAGACCTAAATCATCTGTAGTTGCAGAAGTAGGAATGTAACCGTGCCAGTACTTTGTAAAGGCTATTGAGAGGGACTTTCAGTTGGCCTACAGGAAATAGTTAAGAAAGAGGCAGCAGAAGCAGCTAGTTTACATGCAAAGTCTATGATTGACGCGCATCTAGGCACAGCAAAAGGTCCTTCAGCGTATTTCGAGCAACCGGTGCAGCAGTTCTTGACATGTCAAAGCAGCACCTCACAAACTTCTCAGCAGCTGAGGTATGGGATGAGCTGCTCAGGCAGCAGCTGCTGGAGTTGGAATAATAGAATTGTTGCTGCTCAATGCCCACATCAAACAATCAAAGAAGCTGATCTGGGAGCTGGCAGGGAGATAGACACAGCACTGCTGATCGCTATGATCACTCCTCTGAAACGGTTTATTAACACCTAAATTAACTAAAAATGTTGCAACCTACCGACAAAATATGTTCGCTTTTATTATTCTGTTGCCTGCAATTTGGATTACATACATGAAAAACGTCTTCCAACCGCCGCAAACATTACTGGAAAACCGCAAAAAGGCGACCTGGCCAGAGGCTGAAGGGGATATCCAGTTTCAGAGCACCGACGGTATACAGGGGTCTGCACAGCTTCGACAGCGAAATAATATTTTAAGGCAGGATCGTAATCTTGATGAACTGACTAAGCATATGAAGTGCTCAGGTGGACTTTCTTACTTAAAAACAAATTAAAACTACTATTTACCCACTTATAACAGCCAATATAGCAAAGCTGCTCGCTGCCATTGAACACATGAGCAGCAGAAGCATCAGACGCATCTAGACACACTTTACTGGACACACTCCAGGAGTGTCAGAGCTGCTCTTGAGGCGCCTCTAACCCTAACCCTTAACTGTGAGGACCCATATCTTTAACTGAGAATCCAGAATCTCATGACTTGGGGGAGGTTCATTACCCTGACAGAGGTCAAAGAGGTAGCTACAAATCTCTTTGGTAGCAAGAAAAGAGGAGTGTACTGGATTTATTTTCCCCACTGCAGCACCTTCCTTGATTATGAAAGTATGGTTGTCAAATGTAAATGTGTTTTGTGGATTTGGAGAACATCTGTGACCTTGTCTTCAAGGGCATTTTGTGGTTGTTGCTGCTAAAGTACAGAGTACCTGAAATGCTTTTCATTGACTATCTGGTCATTAGATAAACAAAGGCAATGCAAGCCAGTTTATTTAAGGTCATTAGAGCACTAACTAAAGAATGTCAGCATTTTCTAAACAGGGTTGAGCTGTCTCCCTGTGCAGGTTGGACTCTCTCATGGCAGTCAGCTGTCACTGATCCGATTTGTGGTGTTCTTCAACAGGTTCACAGGGTGTATCCCTGAAGACATTAAAAAGTACTCAAAATCTAAGAACCTAAGCCTAAGGTAGAAAAAGGTAGAGTTCCTACTCAGTGGAAGGTATTTTATTTATATTTTAGTTTGCTGAAAAGTAAGCCTCTGTATAGAAAAAAATCAGTTGACGGAATCGGGGACTGTTTTTTTGAGGTTTGTCAAAGAGCATCCACCTTGTGTTAGACCAGAAGGATTGTTTTCCTCATTACCTAGAACCACGTAGGATCCTCAAAAACTCTATATATTTAAGCTTCATCAGAGGGGTCATCAATAAACACTATTACTTTTATTGGGATGATATCTTAAGAGTGTGGCTAAAAAGGGCATATCTTGATTGTCCATCTGGAATTCTTCCGCAGTTTATCTCAAATAAGTGAGAGATAACAGCTAGATGATTAACTGGCACTACCAGTAAGAGGTTTTTCAAGTCATGGTTTATTTATTCCTAGTTCTTTTAAAGAAAAAAATACACAACTTACTGCATTCAGCTCATTAACTCTAAACATCTACACTTCCACAGTTGATGCATTTGGAAAGTAGAACCAAAAAAAATGATGCTTCATGAGTAGGCCTACTAGCAGCTGTTGTAGAACTAGGATTTGCTGGTTTGGGTAATATTCCTAAAGACTCCCCCAGAAACTAGATAAGTTAGCAAATGTGACATGAGTTCCAGGATGAAAACAAAAAGGATGTTTGTGTCAGAAAATTTACCAATATTAAAACTTAGACATTTTATCTCTTTGAGGAAAAATCTGTTCATATTCAGAATTCAAACTTCTGAAAGTACTTTAAATATGAAATGATTACATACTGTTCAATAAATAAGTGTTTTTAATAAAGAGTACTTTAACTTGAATATGCTTTACCGGAGACATGCATGTTTTTCAAAAAGCATTATTGCCGCCTACCGGTTTGTGACGTCACGTTGCGGTATCGGCTGTTGAGCAAGTCCCAGTGCTGTATCTGGTGTTTGTGACAATAGACTATTATCCAAGTCATCTTTAAATCTTTCTTTATCCAAATGTTGGCTACATATTATGTGTTTTTTCTCTGGCTAGAAGTTCGATGGCAAATCCTCCCACTTCAAGTTGGCAATCCAATGACCAGGACCGCAGTAAGCCATCCGTGGAGGATCATGAATCGGAAAGGTGAAATAACCCATGTTTTTTTCACTTTTACCCGATGTATTACAACATCCAATTGCCATGCACTTGGGAATTGTCAGTTTAACTATAGCTCTCGCAATTTTAAATGGTGAAGTCCTCTGGAAATCTAAAATAATTGTTGTTAATTGCAGATGTGTCTAGTAGTTCCCACTGATTTTGATTCTAAAGTGGGGAGAATGGTGCTAGGCTTGGTGTCACTGCCAGAAGATGTAAGGAGTGTGGTGTTACTATATTTGGGCAGAAATGGCTGGTCCCGGACTCAGTGATCATGACGAAAATTACTTTTATTTTTTCATTGATTAACGCTAAATTCATTAAATCACACAAAAGTATTAGATTTAGGTATAAATAAAGATCCATTGATTATTCCTTGCTGACCGGAGTTTTCCTTTAAAGAACACAAGGTCAGCAACTTAAATCCAATTGAAGCACATTATCTGTAGAAATCAACAAGTTGAACCCTGAGCTGCTGCTGACCTAATTGTTACTTTAAAATATGATCTTTTTACGGCTCTCGCATTTATGAGACCAAAAACAGGACACTGTAAAATCCATGAAGTACATGCTCTGCTATAATGGCACTAGAAACGGAAACCTGTACGTGCTTAATAAACGACCAGGAATGCACCATCCTAATACCCATTACGAAATCTGCAAGCAGAAGGAGAAGTAGCCACAAGGCACGCTGGCTGCGAGTTCTCCCTGTCCAACTGGTATAGCTTTGGTTTGGTTTCAGGGGAAAAGCCAAGCAATCTGTACTGCCTTGTTTGAGTTGGAGAAGCAACACAGAGGCAGAGCAGTTTCAAAAAGAAGAGGATATATAAAAATGGAAAGAAACGGTAGAGGAAGGAGCCTTTTTGTGGAAATAGTCTTAAACTCACACTGCCATACTTCACTGACAGAGTGGAATTTGGACATGCACAAATGCAAATGTATAAACACAGTATTGTAAGAGGTCGTCAAGGGCACCGTGGAAGTTAATCTGCCTTATGATTCTAAGAAAAAGAAACTACTAATGTGGTGCTTCATTGTATTTAACGTGTATTTTCATTGCAGGTATTCTGAGGAAATCACACAATCATAAATAGATGATCCAAACAATTAGCTTTCAAAAAGGCAATGTCTTTTCCTGTTCAAAGGCATTATCACAAGAAGAAACTATAAAAAGATTGTGTTATAAAACTACTAATTTTTTTACTAAAAATTACTTAACTGTGACATATTTGGAAATGAAGAACAGGACTTACTGTACAAGAGGTATCCTACCACAAAAAACTTCACCAGGCTCCTCAGAGCCATCAATATGTGTCAGATGTTTGTATCAGCAGTCTGTGGGCTGAGCTGGCTGGATTTTATACACTTGGTAGTTACGTGATTTTGCAAAACGGATGCCTTCCTGCATTGGCCTCACAGTTGCTTCTTTAAAAGGCATTTCTGATGACTTTCTACTTTTGGCATCATCTTACCGCATGCACCTCTAGGCTTTAGACTAGCAGACTGACTCTGACTCTACAGTTTGAGGCGACTCACATTTATAATAATCATTATAAATGCATCTTGTTTAGCAGCCCTGTGCTTTAATTTCTCTGGAGGCA
>NW_015150598.1:577063-615509 GCF_000732505.1 Cyprinodon variegatus
GTCACTGCTAATATCTGACCTACTGCAAAGTAAAATAGAAATACAAACTCTGAAGCTTGGATATAGTTGGGACGATTTTTCTCATAGAAACCTGATCATGATCTTTTAGTCTATTTTACTTCATAGTGCTACTTGAACCTTTCTCTTCCATTTAGTTGTTTACAATTGTTTTCCCCACAGGTGACTGACTTCACATTACTTAAGGGACAGGGGAAGCAATGTGGTGAAAAAGGATGAAACATTCATTTTATGTTATGTTAGCCATCAGCCATCTTATTTCTGATTCATTTTCAGTGTTTAGATTCACACATAAAACTTCTCAAGTGTGCCAAGGATTCATTCGGCAGACGTGTTTACTTGCACGTCTCCAATGAACTCATCCTGAAACAATGAGAAACATTCGGCACAGCTAAGCTTTTGCATATTAATGGAAACTTTTTAAGAAATGGCTGCAAAAAGTAAACAGAGAAAAAATGAAGAAGCAAATGAACTATATAAACCTGCTGGGATTATAATCCTCTCTTTTGTTCACGTTTTTACAGGGTCTTTAGGAACCTCTTCACCCCTGCCGTTTAACTAAGTACCTTTCTGTAAACATGCTCTCACACCTTTTTTTGGATGATTACCTTTGGGTTTTTACAGCAGTCTAGACAAGGAAAGGATTCCTGGGAATGTTGATTGTAGGACAGAATAAACAGCAGATTAACAAGGAGCTTTGAAGAACTTTGCTCATCCATCATCTAGCTATCACAAACACCTGACTCAGAGCACATCATGTTATTGATCTAAATTATTAGTTACAGTGTTTTTCTTGTATTCCCCTAAAAACTATTATATATACAGCTACATAACAAGGATCAGCTTTATTGACCAGTATGCATCAAAGTGGAACTTTAGTTTAGTTTCCAGGACTAATAGCAAACAAACATAAAGCAAAAACCTAAACGAAATGATATAAAAAGGTACATAAATTGAATAGTAATAGATATAGATATAATAGATAAATATTTTTAAAGAAAGGGCTAATGTTTTTATGCAATATGTCAATCTTGTTTCAGTGGTGGCCGACTACTCAGTCTTTGAGGCATTCATTGTGTTCATATTGACAGTTTGGAAGAAGGAAAAGATGCTCTGGGGGCCATTATTTTTATATTTATCGGGCAGATAAATTCTGGCCAAAAAAATTTATCGGGCAGAGAATTAAGCTGCCCTCCATATAAGACCTGAATAGACATAATATCAGTCCCGTCTTCTCTTCTAAATAAGGTCATTTGCCTTACTTGTCTTTATATACTTAGTTTCTTTGTGTAAAGAACAGCTTATGATTTTTGGTAATAAATGAAATCTAGATTTCAGACCCATGCAATATTTGATGTATTTAATTTCTAACAATATAAAAATACCATAAAAAAGGACTACATTTTTAGGCATATAACAAGAAAGAGGTGAAGAAAGAAACATTGGAAGAGTTAAACACAAAGACAGAAATAAACATAATGCAAGATGCAGAATACATTCAAATAAAAAACTTGAAAATGAGAATAATCTTAATAAAATACTTACATTTCTATTCATTGATGGATAAGAAATAAGCTTAATAAGTTTTTTTTTAATGGAAAAATAATCAAACACTCATCTATAGTGATATACATGTTTAAGCAACCTTTTGCCATGAGTCAAAGTGTGGTCACATAAAACAGCAGGGGAATGTGTGAATCACTGGTGCAGAAAAAGGCTGCATTTCTTGAAAAAACTGTTTAACACAGGAAATTTGTGCTAATTTGCAGAACACCTCAAAAAGTACAAAAAAGTACTGTATTTAATTCCAACAGAAGTATGCATTTTAGTTAAAATAGGATTTTTTAATCAGGTAACTAACGAAGCAGTAAGTTACATATAACAGATACATGGTTCTCTGACAAGACTCTTAAAAGACTCAACTGCCAGTAAGAAAATTGCATCTGCCTTCCCTGACTTGTGATGCCTAAAGTTTTTTGTTTTTTTTTTACTTAAATTTGAGGAAAAATCACCAATGTCAAACTTTTTTTAATTTATAACAGCTGAATTTAAAACAAATGGGATTCTAAAAGACCAACGTTTTGGTCTTAGATGGCATGTCAAGAAATACACTGGAAAAAAAATCGAAATCTAGATAAGTAATTTTTTCTTTAAATTAGTGCATTTGCTCTTGGATTGAGGAGGTAAAAGAGACACTTTGCCAATGTAACAAGACAATTTACACTTAAAATAAGAAAACACAATTGCATTGTCTTATTTCACATGCATATTATCTAATTATCTTACTTTAAGAGTAAAAATACTCATTCCATTGGCAAACTATCTCATTTACCTACTCAAATTAAGGGTAAATACACTTAATTTAGGACATTTTTACTTTTTTCTAAATCGTTTTTCCAGTGTAGTGTCTGCTGAGAGTCGGCATTTAGTCAAAGAATCTAAATCAGTTTGTGCCACTTTGCTCCCATTGAATACATTCAGATTGTTAATATATGAAAAGTAAAATGTTTTTGGTCAGTGTGAAGAAGATGAAGTTTAATATCTACTCTATTCCTCTGTGTCTATCACACTGCTGCACCTTTTGGTTTAAAACAAAAACTCTGATGCCCTAAATTAGACATAACATAATATGCCATAATTTTTCTAGCAATATTTATCCGTCAAATATTTGACAAATATACAACTGAACCGACAATAGAACTGGTTTGCTACAAAAAGCTGAAAAAAACATTTATAGCCATTGTTCACACTTGATTCATGCAACAGTGTGAGAAGGACTGGAATTTTGAAAATGTGGAGCAACCCTAAACAAAACCAAGGTTTTCTTTTATGTAAACCAGACTCTGCTGCAGGAGAAGCAATCTCCTGTGGTTTCTTTTATTGTGAAAAGCAAAGTAAACAAATGTTTCCTCAGCAAACTTCAGTCTGAGCCATAAATTCTTACTTTTAAGACATTTAGTTTTCTAATTGAATATGCAACTGCTCTCAGTTTTAATTAAAAGTCTTAAAATGTTTCCATTACACTATGTAACAACAATGTAATTATTCATAAACATTTGGCCAGGACAGAAGAGTGAGCTTTTATTTTTTTGACATATCCAGAAATGAAACAAACAAAGGTTTCTCTTTCACAAAAACATAACAAAAAAAGGCTTTTTCTGTCATAACAGGACATTAGGAAGTGGAGATGTATTCTATGGAAGTATTCTGAGCTGGACACCAGTCGGCTACATTTAATTGATTTGTAGTTTCTGACCCCTCCCACAGAAAGATCGTGAGAGCCAGGAAAAAAACTGAGTCAACCATCCGCTGCATTACATCTTAGACCTGTGGCCTCTCAATGACCACTGCATGCAGCTTGGAAGTTAATTTCCTGTTAAACTCCTTTCATACACTCTGATAAAACCATTGCTGCCTCTGAAGCGGCAATAATTTAACACTTGGGCTGTGAAACACTTAAAGGAAGGAAATGGTTCTCCTGCAGGATGCATGCCCAGATCCCTCCTCGAACAAGAAAACCTTGAAAGTCACTTGACAGGATTTAAACTTAAAAGTCTAATTGCTGCCGAGGCACAGGGGAGATGTTTCAGGGAGGAAGCTTATTCAGATCTGAGAACAATGTGTTGTGATAAAAGCTTTTTATAATAACAGGACAACTTGTCTCAGAAGCATGTGTGATGAAAAAAATCTAAAGATTTGTCATTTTCCTTTATGACATGGTTTACTCTTCAGAGTGCTTAAATGTGTCACTCTTCCCTTCATTATTAAACTGAAATCCAGGAAAACACCTTTCAATCTGATACAGTTTAAATAGAAAAGAATATAGAAATTAGATGTTTAGATTTTAATTTAGGTGCTGTGGCTTAGTTGGTCAAAGTGCCTGTCTAGTAAACCCGGAGATCCTGGGTTCAAATCCTAGCAGTGCCTGACCTTTGAGTAATTTCCCTATGGGATTGTTAAAGTATTTTTGATTTTGAACAAATCAAAACCCTGTGGCAAAGCTGCTAATAAAGCTGGAAAAATGGTACTTTCCTTCTTGCGATTTTTTTTTTTGAGATGTTGATAATGATGGGTTAAATGGGAATGATTTATTCAATCATCTGTTTTCTCCAAATAAAGCTGAAAGTGACAGCAATGAGCTCCATAGCTTCTAGTACTTCTTTCTGGTTTCCTCTTACTGCTTATTCTTTGCATCTCCCTTCAGCATTAAGGTTTAAAGACCTCAAACACACCAGATCAACCTTTAAAGGCATGAGAATACTTTTCCTATGAAAGAAAGTCTAAACATTACTGTACAAAACACTTAACAGCCTTAACTAGACCATGAAGTTGTATTCCTAAAGTCATTGTCAATGAAAACCTACGTTGGCGGTCTTTGTTAACAGTTCATGTTCATAGTTAATAAATTACATTCAATTGCTAGTTAGCAACAAGAAGAAACAGACAAATCACATGGCAGAAACTTCATGCATTCCAGTATCCAAAAGGATGACCTTCTAAAGTTTAAAACAAGCATTGAATTCAGGAAAAAAAAAAAAAGTTAATAAATATTTTACATATTTTTTTAGGCCCATGCCCATGCAGATTATTTTGATATCATACCTGATTTGTGCTGCAAATTCTTTTGTGCTAATTATTTAGGCAGATTTTTTTCCTTGATATACATGGTAAGAATTATTTAGTAAAAGCAAATATTTAACAAGTCTCAATTTAAAAAACAGACATTTAATAATAAGTCTACATCTATAATCTGACTTTATTATTGTTTTAAATCCTTTTTTAGTTTGTGTTTTTAAATCAATCTTATATTTTGATGTATTGTGTTTCGATCTTGTCTCAAAGGGGTTTTTATAGGAAATTTGATTAAATTAAAGAATGCCTACAGCAGCAGCAGACAACACCAGGTGCTATTTCTGTCAGCTACAGTATCAGCCATTCAAAATGGCCCTTCCCACTCAAACAATGGCAGCCCACTTCCCTGTAGTTCCCAGCGAAATCCCATCCAACTTCCAGCCACTGGCCTTCTCAAGGGCATGCACATTTTTTTTTACTCTGACTCCACCCTTTCAATGAATTACAGAGTCTGACCAGGAGATTACGCTTCTCTTTAGATGTTAATGTCCACAAATTATGGCAGAAAAAATATTTTAGTGCAAAGATTGATGTTTGAAAAGGAATTGTAGGCAACCAGCCAAGGACAAGCTAAGGTCCCATTGAGGAAAGCATGGACATTTCTAATGGCTACTACTGTAAGAGAAACTGAGGGAAAAATTCCCAGATTAAAAAATGTCTCGTTCACAGAGAAACGGCAACGTCAGGCGGTCATTTCATAGTTTGGTTTAAACATGACAGAAGCAAGAATCCAATGCAACCTGACATTAGTGGTTCAGGCCTGTGTTTGGTTTTGTTGGTTTTTTGTTTAGTTTTTTTCTGTAGGCATTTATTGACCAAGGGGACATGCATTTATTTTAATGTAAATCAGGGGTCATGCATAGGGATTTCTTGCTAGTGAAAGTTCATAGTCCCATTGTTAGTTTATCATTTAATTTTACAGCAAAATTCTCATATGTTTATTCGCACAAAACAAATAAGATCAGAAAAAAAGATTCGGAAATGTATAGAATATAAAAGCTGATGCTTAGAGTCTTCAGTTGGGGTATGGGTAGGGGAATATTTTCTTGACATACTTTGGCCTTCTTGGTAGGCCTACCAATTGGGAACGAACTGGACCCCAGAACCTACGATATTGATGCTACATGAATACATCCCTTAAAAACCACAGAGGAATCTCCTCCATATGTTGTCTGTCTTCTACATGACTTGTGTCAAACTAAACAAGTATTTAAATGTTGTTAATCTTGCCACTGTTACATGTTAGATTAGAGCTTGACAAGTAGTTGTATTGTTATTCAGATGTTTATACAGGAGTTCTAAAAAAAAGAAAATGAAAAACAATCCACTGGACTTTGTTTCCTAGTTTGAAGACGTTTTGCTTCCCTTCCAAGAAGCTTTTTCAATTCAAAATGTTAGGAATAGAGTTGAGTTTGAGGTTTTATACAGTAGCCCAAAAAAGCCTTGTTTTTATTTTGAAATCATGCAGATTGAAATGGATGAAGAGGTTCTTCCCCTTTGGAATGGAGGTCGTCTGTTTTCTTTTGTTAGCCTGCTTTGTTAGCCCATACGCGTCTAAGCATCTAAAAGGTCGGTCGTTAAAGGGAATTGTTGGCCTGGCTGAATAGGTGAGGTCCTCCGCTCTCCTGTACAAAGGCTGGGACTGCAATGATAGTGGGAAGGGATTAACTCAATCTTCACCAGCGTTTATACTGGAGCTTTAGATTTCTGCAGCCCTTCCAGAGTAACCTTATGTTTTGGTGGGGTTGCAGCTTTGCCATAATTTTTTCTATTTTCAGTTAAAGAATAATCCTCTCAGGTTTTTCATAAGGAAAAAAACAAAACAATTAATAATTGTTCTTCAAATTTACCTAAATGCATTAATTTGTGTTAGCCTTTTCTACTAAATTCCAGTATGACAAAAGTTTTCTTTTTATATAATAGTGTGATGTAATCCTCCATTAAAAATGGCT
The DNA here is from genome assembly GCF_000732505.1 of Cyprinodon variegatus. NCBI lineage: Eukaryota > Metazoa > Chordata > Actinopteri > Cyprinodontiformes > Cyprinodontidae > Cyprinodon > Cyprinodon variegatus. The sequence continues at coordinate 583,666 of NW_015150598.1, forward strand.
GATGGCCTTTCCGTTCTCCTTAAAAAACGACTTTTTTCACGACTCCAAGTGTCAGCCCTTTCTGTCAGTTTATGCTCAGCCTATATTTAGATCTTTGTTGCTGAAGCATGAAAAACACAACTTATACTAGAAATTTCCCCTAAAATCTTCCAGGATTCATCCCCCCGGCGTCTCTTGTTAACATTATGGGAACAGCTTGGAGGAACAGAGCAATATTCCACTACGGAAGAGGGCAAAGTGTAAACACCAACCTGGCTGCCCTGCACTGACTCAAAGGCTATTTTCAGCATGTGAATGGAGCAGAGAGGAAGTGATGGTCACACAGAGGAATGTGATTGGTTTCATTGGCCCTTTAGAGCTAAAACAGCAGACTGAAATATGATGGAATAAGCTCTGCTAATAAAAACAAACAATTATTGCAATTTACTATAAATATAACACTCTGGGTTGACCTGGCAGCTTTTAAGGAAAGAAACTATCAACAGCAAGAAATACTACCCCTGGATGACCTGTTTGCCATCAGTCTTACAGGCGCTTTCCTTAAATAGAAAGGTTTAAACTGTCCACAGTTTCAACCTTGAAAAAATGTCTTATTCTTTCAATAAGTAATTTTTTTTAAAGCTCCAAATCACTTTGACTTTCATCTGTTTTATGGAAGGTTGTTGTTGTTTCACGTTGCAAAACTTCAAATGCCGTTTTCACAGCAATTCCTCTAACGCTTAAGTTGTAAAAATAATGTTACGTCTTGTTCTCAGTGAGACGTCTTTCCCCTGTCCTTCCTGTTTGAGGTTTCCTCTGAACTTTCATGTCATACTCCAAACATGTGCTACATGGAAGATAAATCTTGCAATGGTGAAAATATATGGTGAAAATATAGACTATTACAAGCATATACTTATCTTTCCATAATTCATCTATCTTCTGCCACAATATCTATTTCATATCATTTTACAACTGGATGCATGGCATGAATACTACATCAAGGACCTTGTCTTTAAAGATTCAGAATAAGGGGCACTATATTTTATGTATATTTTATTAATATCTGCAATTAATGGTTTTGTTGAGGGGGATCAGATGGGTAATCTATTTTGGTTCTGCCTATTAGAATGAACAGATGGCTTGTTCTCTAGCCATCAAAAGAAAGATGAGGTTTCTAGCAATATAGCTTGGTGAAATAATGATAAAAATAATACAAATATAAAATAATATTTATGGAGAATTTGACATAGTTAGCCTATCTCTTCATGCTTCAAACAAACGTGAAAAATGAAATGATGACAATAACGAAAGTTAAAAGGAAGGAAATATAGAAAATGAGAAAGTTGTCTTTGTATTTTAATTGCTCCCCATCCCCAAGGTTTGCACATATTAAAACAAAGGAAAATGTTGAAAACACAACCTTGCTTTTTTTAAACAAGAGAGAAAGAACATCTTATCAAAAGAAACCCCTACATGTCTCTTTGCAGACTCTTTTGATGTCCTGGGTTTTTTTAAATGAACATGTCACAATAATGAATTTCAGTCATTTAAAAAAAAAAATGGTTTAATTGTATGGAGACTTTTTGCCCTCCAGTTGCATTACAAATGCCTAATGCCTACTTCGTGGCAACAAAAGCAGATACCTTTGCTTGGTAATTTTCACATGAAGTATTAAAAATATATATATTTTTAAAACTACGTCTTTTGGGAATTTGCTTTGCACATGGTAAATGTTCACATTTGCCTTTCTTCCACCCATGAATTACTGTGTTTTGTTCATTATTATCTGAAAATATAATCTGCATGTTGCTGACTGTCTGCCATATTAAGGATGCAAATTACTTTGCACATTTATAGATCTTCTGTGCTCATGCAAACATGTTTGCACATGTTTTAGGACACACAGACCTTCTGAATATAAGGACAAATCTGTTACATTGATTTGTTTCATACATTTATTTTGTAGATGAAAAGTGTAGCTTCAGTCTTTTCAACTTTTTTTGATTTCTCTAAATAAATATTGGTGAAAAAATATTTAATCAGAGGTCACTAAATGAGTAAGCAGAGTCTGTGTGATCTAATCTCAGAATACATAAAGTTCCAAAATTAACTTTTTGACAAACTGGCCAAGCATAATTTTACAGGCCAAAAAAAAAGTTATAATAATTTGCTTTCATATATTTTTAAGGAACATACTGTTTCACTAAAGGATTATGTTACAAGCAAACAAAGCTACAGTAAAAGATAATGCAGTTTTAAATAAATAAAGTTGTATTTTAAAATTTCATTGAATTTGATTCAAAAAAGTGCAAATTCAAAATACTTTTATTTGATAAAATTTCCCTAATTTTAAAACCATTAAAAAAGAGCAATCAACTTTAATTTATTATATAATCCATAAATAAAAGTGTAGGCTCTCTTCCAATGTCATGGGCAGTGCAAAATATGTTTTCATCTTTGTGTTTTTGTTTATAGTGTTAATTGAGCGTGAAACATGGACATCCAACAAATGTTATATTTACTACCTTTGATTTCATGGATGTTTTCCAGTTTAATATATTGACCGACAGCGAGAAAATAATTGTTTTTGTTTTCTTTTGGGTATTAGCTGCATGCTGAGCAGGTCAGTAGTTTAGTGTCATCGTCATGAAAAGTCTCTTGCGACACACAGTCTTGCCCAAAAGCTTAATTTTTCAAAAAAAACTTTCTCTTTGCCTTAGGGCCTGTAAACCTTCCCTCCTCCTCCTCTTCGTCGGCATGTTGTCTTTCAGAAGGTTTGATTGTTCCAACTATATACCGCCACTGTTTGCCCAGCGGCGGAGTTGTTGTTAGATTGCGGGTGTTGGGGGTGTGTTCTCTGTACAAGCTGCACTTCAGGGCCATGTTGGAAAGGAAAACCAGAAGAAGTCTGGTTAGAAGTCAAGACATGTAGAAAAACGTAGCAAATACATGGAAGAGGAAATTCTGGGAATAAAATTGAGCGTTTTGGCCTCCAGGCAAAATTGCACTAGGAGAATCTGTGTATAAATCGCCCACTCCCACTGTAAAACATGGTGGTGGAAGCGTCATGCTGTGGGTAGGTTATTTTTAGAAGGGAGAGGGAAGGTGGTCAGAGGTGGTAGAAAGATAGTTGAAGCTAAATCTAAGACAAACCAATAAGAAAACCTATTGGTGGCTGCAGAAAACTTGTGACTGGTTCACCTTCCAGAATAACAACTACTCTAAACATACATTCTGATATATAATGGAGCATTGAGATACAAGCAGATTTGTCTGTTAAAACACCCAAGAGACTAATCCTACACCAGAATTTGTGTCAAGACTTAAAACTGTCGTTTACAGATTATCTTCACCCAATCAGTCTGAGCTAAAGATTAGCCTTTTTTATAAAGCAAATTGACAAAAAACATTATTTTTAGATGCTCAAAAATAAAGATTTGACACCGTAGGTAAAGACTTATGGCTGAATGTGCTGTGAAAATATGAACAATAAAAAAAACCCAAAACAAGTCCAACAAAAAACGCTGTTAAAGCGAAAATGCAGCAATCAAAGAAAACCGAATTATAAAAACTCCAAAACTCACACACAAAAAAATTCTGAAACTCAAGAAAAAATAGAGGAAATTGAAAATAATTCAACAACCATAAACAACAGCAATTATTTAAATAGTCATAAAGTATTTAATTCATTATAGAATATTAAAATGTGTCAGACTGCTACAGTAGGTGCAGTCAGATGGACCAGAACCAACATTAACCTTATGCAAAATAGAAAGTTTGATGGCAGAAAAGGTACACGTTTCATAACTTCTCTTTAGGTATGAGGTTGTATTATGTTTACGCAAATAATGACTTTACTAGGTGGTCGACTCCTCTTAGTGGCCTGGTGAACTTTCTTGCTTTAGAGCAAGTTTGCGGCTTTAAAAAAAAAATACTGTTGGTGCTTTGAGATATTTTAGTTAGCAAGATTTATGTATGTGCAGCACATTTGGCCATTTTCCAGAAGTTATTGGCTGACATGGACTCGACTGATAACAAGTGGATACACAGCCATTGATGCACCTCTACAAATCTCGATGATCTGGTAATAAAAAATGATTAAATAAAACAAGGGATCATTTAACCTGGTTGTTCAAATTCCTCCGGTGGATAAAGTGTTCTTTAATGTTTCTCTCTTTCTATTGAGGAATTTCGATGTCCTGAACCTGAGGCAGCAAGGTGATTTATACCTTCAGCAGGATAAAGTATGCCGGTAATTACCCATATAATTTTGTTGGAAGCCCTTAACTCAACCATGGCCATATGCGGATGATGATGTATGATTATTTTCCAGCCTGCAGGATCCATAAAAAAACACAAGCACATCATGTATGCATAACATGAATTGTACAGTTTAGCCCTTTCACCATTTGGCTGTCTGCCATTAAGAGCAATGGAAACTTTAAGAGTAAAAAGGAATATCTTTAATGTGATCACTGAGGTCTAATCTCTTGTTTCAGAATGATACAGGAAGAAACCTTTTAGAGGTTGTAGGGAAAACATCAGTAGAACTAGAAGATCAAATCATGTTGATTTGATGGAATGGCCCAATCAAAGTCAAAGTTTTAATCGAACTGAATCTATGAAAAGATTTTAAAACTGATATTTTTAATTAATATAAGTGCACATTAGTTGCATCAGGGTTTGTAGTAGTTAATTCAGACAAAGGTGGACCTCAAGTACCGACCTGGGAGACCTGAATAGAAAAGCATACCTCGCTCCCCAGATTTTGACTTGTGCATATGATAATTCATGTTCTAATCAGTCCTGAAGAGACAAGAAATCTCTTATATGAGTTTTAGCCAAGCTACACAGATGTGCACTCTGTAATACATCGGTGCTGCTACAGTATAACTAATGGTTTATTCCCACCTAAGACTTCCATGTGTGCTTTACCAGACAGAATATTCTGATTAATTATTACCAGGAATGATTGCGCCAAATGTTCCCCCCGAGGTCAACTCTCACTTTGAAAGAATTGATTTCATGGCCACATTTTCCAAGAAAGGTCGCATAGGACCAAAAGTCTGGATGATGGATCCAGATGATTGAAAAGGGCTATGACTCAAACAGCCATCACAAAGCTGACGGGAATTATTGTAGATGCATTCTAAACAAGCTCCAGGCTGAGGCCAAGTCACTGCTGACTGGAGCAGACAGTTCAGTGGCCCATTAAGAACTTTAATGAAGTTTATTTCTAAAAGAGAGCTAAGAAGAAAGTAATTTGGAGGCTCTTTAAGTTGGAAACCTTTCACAGGATTTTTCTTGGAGCAGTAGAGTTGCTCTGAGGATCTGAAGGGATTTGTCCGTGTGTGTTTTCAGAAGTCTCTCTGAAGCCAGCGGCTAAAGCAATCCTTTGATATTTGCATGATCATGATTTGTGGCACTCTGGCCTGCAGTGTGCATGAATAAATTACATTTTATTTATGTATTAGATTTGAACGGCAAGCACTCCATACTCCTTTCAAACACGCTCAGGCTCATGTAGGAACTGGCGCAGAATATTGCAAACAGGATTATTTTTGGTAGTCTCCTGATTGACGGATCTGAATATTAAACTTAGAGGGTGTCCTGGAGAGCAGAAGAGAGAAAATTGAGAAGAAATGACACACCAGCCTGGTTTAGACACTTTAAACAAGCTTCATCCAGGCTAAATATTACACCTAATCCAAAGAACACACAAATAACTGCTCTAAGGTTGCTTCAGAGGGAACAAGACCAAGTTTACAGGCCAGGAATTTAAACTGGCCAACAGACTCAAACACTTAATAAACACAACGTCTCATGATGTGGTCAAATATTAAATGCTTTTAGCCTGTCAGATATTACCAGATGGAGGTCAAACTACAGTTTCTTACCCAACAGGAGTCCTGACAATCACCAGGCTCCTGCAGAATTTTTTTTAACATAAAGCTAATTTTCTTTTGGGTTTCAGGTGTTTTAAAAGAGCAAAAGTTCCCCTGTGGCCTAAAGGTAATAGATCCATCATGTTCCTGCATCAGGCTTCAGCTGATTGTTAAGCAAACAATGTACAGGGCCTTCAGCACACTCAGTATTGACGTCCCTTATATGTAACAGCATCAACACAACTGATTGCTTTTTAATCTAGATGGGGGGGATTCTGGGAGAGGAGCTGGGGTTTAATCGGAAATGTATTAATATACGATGAATATTTGTCCAAAAGAATGTGGAAACAAACCAATAATTAAAAAGAAAAACATACTGGAAGCATCAGATTGTAACTCTAATAAGACATGAGTCAAACTATGAAGGTGATTGTTTGGATCCTTATAAAGTAAGCTTTCCTTCAAACGTTGAAGATAAAATTTCAAAGGTATGAAAATCAACTCTCTTAATATTTTTCTAATATTGTAACCAACCAACATAAAGGTCATGCAGGATGATATGGATGTGAAAATCTGAAAGTAAACTGTTGACAAAATAGTATTTTATAGTTATTGAACTTTCTGACAAATTCTATAAAAATATATAATTTTTGTATATGTTAAATTAGATTCCTTATTTGCATCAATTTTGTACATAAGGCATTTTTTTCTATAATCTTTTATACGTTTTCTCTACACTACATGTATCTGATTGTGTATGTCAAGGTTTTTAAGATCAAGAATATCACACTGATGATGCACAGCCCTCAAAAACTCATGTATCAAATATGATGGCTTTAAAGGGTTGAAAACTGATGTTAAAATACAAACTTCTTACTTTACTGTCACGAAGGAAATATAACATAATAAACTGTAACTATATTTTGGATACATATGAAGCACATTTGGGGCCCATACAAAATTTATTCTTGAAATTTAAAAATTGGAATGCTATTATATATTTGGTAATAAAAATACTGTCTACTACACATAGTAATTACAAAATATACGTAAGAGGATTTTGAGTGGTCAGCTGCAAAAAATCTAAGTTTTACTAATTTGTTTGGCTTCAGCAGTTTCAGTGTTTTGTTGGCTCTCGATCATTAGCAATGCATCATTGGCCACTGCTATGTGTCCTGTTGAAACCTGTCATGATGTGGCCTGTTTGCTCTCCCTTAATTAGTAATTCCTTTCACCTGTCGTTTTCCCTCCCTGCCTCAATTATAATTTATTCCTCTCACCTGTTTCCTCTGGTTTATATTCAGTTCAGCCTGAGCATTCAGTGCCAGATCATTACTTGTCTTTCTGTTAGTCTGTCCGTTCAGTTTTGGCTTGGTTCATGTTCTGGATCCTGGCAGCCAGTGGAGAGAAGGTTTTTGTGTTTGTCTCGTCTCCTGATCGTCCACTGTTCCTCCCTGCGGAGTCCTCTGGGTTTTTGGCTCTTTATGTGGGGAGGTTCAGGTTTTATCCAAGTAAGCCTGGCTCCAGGGAGGAGACCAGTTTAAAGGTCCTGCATCAAGTTCTGGTTCCACGTCCTGTCTCGGCTACCCTCTTCCACTGAGCCTGCTCAGCTGCACCTGATCCTGTCTGCTCCTGTGTGTGACTACCTGGTCACGCTTTCGGACCCTGTCAGACTCTGAACCTGTCCCGGAGCTCTGTTATTGCCTGGAAGCCTGGATCCTGCCACCTGTTCTGTCCGTTCCTGTCAGATCTGTATCCCTGATCAGGATCGGCTTCCTGCAACTCCTCTGGAGCTGCAGCATCAGGAACACTCTGGGTGACGCGGGCCGCCCATTGGCTGGATTGCACCCCTCTCAAGGGGTATGGACTGAACTGCTAAACCAGGTAAGTGACTCACTGAGAACATCATCTTCAGTCAGATGATTGTGGTCACTTACCTGTGTTTCTCCCTTAGAGTGTCTAAGAATTGGGCGGTGCCCCGCCCCCCTCCTGCAGTTTCCATGAGCCTCAGCTCCACTTCAGTTTTTGTTTTATTTTAATAAACTTTTTGAACTTTCCTACTGACTGTCTCTCCTTGAATACTGGGTCCATCTGTCCTCGTTTCCTGACAGAAACCAGGCCCACCAAAACATAAACTTGGGCCATTGAGTGCTTTTTGGCATGGTGTTGGAGCTGTGTTACATTGATATATGAACAGAGCAGATTGTCTTATAGAGGAGTCTTAGATGGAGATCTGGATACTTGGTAAGTGTTTGTTAGTCTCAGAGTTAGTGAACTACAAGTTTATTATTGTTGCAAAAGAGCTTCAGCACCCTTGAAAGGAGGTGCTTGGGTTTTAATGGGGCAATAGTGGCTTCGAATAGAGGAGGTTCAAACCCCGACTCCGACTTTCAGTGTCGTTGTGTCCTTAGGCAAGACACTTCACCTGCATTGTCTACTGATGATGGTCAGAGGGCCTGGTGGCCCCAGTGTACGGCAGCCCCGCTTCTGTTAGTGAGCCCCAGGGCAGCTGTGGCTACAATGTAGCTTGCCACCATCAGTGTGTGAGTGTTTGCATGAATGGGTGAATGACTGAATGTAGTGTAAAGCGCTTTGGTCAAGTGCCCTGACTTGAAAAAAGGCGCTATACAGTACAAACCATTTACTATTTTTACCATTTAAAGTCGTAGGGAAGTCATATTTAAATATCAAATCATTCTGGCTTAAACATGTATATAAATGTACTCTTTATCAGACTATATTGTCCCAAAATTTTGAAAATTCCTATTTAAAAAAAAATCCTGTCTTAAAATCTGTGGGTTTTTTTTTTCCTGTTATCTTATGCAGACCACTTAATTATCTGTCAGCTTGTAAACCAAAATTCGGCCAATCATATATCAACGGTCATCTGTCAATTAAATACTTTGTCAATAAAATATATTGATCAAATATGTCATAGCATCTTGATTCATATGTTGCAGCTAATATACGCAATGGTTAAGATATGAAATAAGAATCATTTACTTTACCATTGAGTTCCATCCCAGGGTTAACGGAGATGGACGTCTGTCTTCAGCAGGCGTAGAGCTAACAGAACTGGCAGCGTTGCGAGGCAAGGGCTCAAACATGTATGGCTGGAAGCCTTCTACACCAAACAAAGCTTCTGCCGCCCTGGCGTCCTCTTCCACAAAAACATCCTCCCTGCTTTCCTCCTCTAAATAAAAAAAGTATGATGGAGGAGACTCAATCATGACATCAGACACAAAACTCTCCTCCTCTTGCATGTTTCCGCTGTCCATACTGTTCCTTGAAAGTGTCATTTCTAAGTCACCAATTTAGTGCTACTTGGTCCCAATGTAATTTCCCATTGGGAACCTACTAGCACTAAGTTGCTAACTAAGCCGTATAGAAGTAAAGCTAAATAAAAAAGTTAAAAAAAAAGAGTTAAGATGATTTGTAAACTAAATAAATTGAGAATTAGTTTAATTTTGGCAGCATTAATATAACTAATTCTCAGGGATTGTATTGCTTGTGCATTGATGGATGTTTGTTTAGTAAAGCAGTGCATCGGTAATCAGTAGGTCTAGAGTTAGTTTTTTTTGGCGTCTCATCTTTGTTTTTGCTCTAGTCAACCTCAATTAAAACCGATTTACAGTTAAACATTTAATAAACAACCAAACCCAACTCCAGATGGGGTCAAATCAAAACAGAAAAACAAACCAAGTTAAGCATACACAATGTTTTTACTTATTTTTAACAAATAACTGCTCCCTGGGTAAGTGGGGTCAAATGAAAAATTTCGTCCATGTGGGACCAGAGTTGTTGCACTCTGGAGCTCTGCTGCCACAGTTTAGAAGAAGCATATAGAAACATTAAATAAATATTCTAAAAAGAAAAAAAATGTTTCAGGGCTAAAAAAATTAAGCTAAACTTTTTTCAGCATCAACAGAAGCTGTTTGCATGTTGAGAGGAGGCTGTAGATTGGAAAAGTGTTAACAAGCACAAACCAGACAGGTGTGTCTTCCTAAATAAAAATAAAAAGATCTGTAGTATTTTATAGCTTTTTACAATTAATTTCTCTGAATGATTAACAAAAGTGCACAGGTGAGAGCTGGGGTTAAGGGTTTTTTTTGCAGGAAGCATATGCTTGAAGTGTTTCCATTCGTCCGTCGTCAGTAGTAATGTAGGTGGACTCTCGATGAAGCTCAAAGGCTTTCTTATGAAGAATCAGCAGGTAAAAACACAGAAACTGATTTGATAATCCTCTCTTCATCTCCATGATACAATATCAGTCGCGGAGCGTGGCCTGCATTTTTTATCCCTAATGGATTGGGATAATGGCTGGACAAATTGTTCCCAGGCACAGTCTTCGCTCTGTCCCGCTGGGTTCAGAGATCCGGAGAGTAAAATAATCCCATTTTTGCTTCCTTTATCTTCCAGACTGGAGAGAAGAAGCGAGGGAGCTTTGAAACGCCACGTCTGCTTGTCACGACCCCTTTTGTGCTTCCTCCGCCCATGTGTGGACCCAGCTTTAGATGCCGTCCTGTTTTCAAGGGCTCACTGTCACGGCCTGAAATAAACCTGCTGGAGGTGCCAGCTCTGTTTTCCATTTTCCCGTCTGTCTTTCTTCCCCACTGCTAATCAGAATCCGGCCTCTACGTAAAACGAGGAGTCTCTCATGGTTAAGTGGTCGGGTTCATGCCGAGGTTCGTGGAATTTCACCAGGTTCCTTACAAACTATTGTGGTGAGAAAAAGCTGGAGTCGGATGGCTGGGATGCAAGCCACACCAGGCTCCCCTGTGTCAGGAATGAGTACACAATGCAGAATAAGCACTTATGCTGCGTGCTAAGTTGGTCCGGTCATGACATCCTTAAGCTGAGTGCAGTGCCAGCTCTCCTGCTACAAAGACAAATTGTGCAAACTGAATTTCATGGAGTGGCTCTGAAAGCTCCCCTGCAGCCTCCCAACCAGGCTCTGAGGGAATCTCCAGAGATTTATGGCTATAATTTGATCCAAACCTTCATCTCAGTCCTGTTCAATTACTATCAAACGCAGCATAAGCCACCTGATTAGCAGATTTTGGGAGGAACGTTTGGGAGTTAACTTGCAGCAGCTCCAGAGCTCCACCCTGTAGCCAGAAATGCAGACAGGAGTGGAGAAGGTTGGGAAAACAATGGTTTGGATTCTATGCCCCGTTTTAATCTAGAACAGGTAAATCCTGGGTTATTTTATTGAGACTTTTGGTGTAGTTTTGTTTGCTATTAAGAGAGCATCTGGAAGATTTAGATCTACACAACTTTCATTCCTGCATGATTATTAAATAATTTTGTGGAATCTGTTAAGGGGGTTTAATAAAATGAGACTTCATTGGGTGACGGGAAATGTTTTTCCCTCCACTCAACTTTTCAATGCAGTTCAGATTATTTATATAGCACCAATTAACAAGAAATGACATCTAAAGGATCTTTATCTATTTGTTAAGTAAACTGGATTACATTTTTTAGTTTACAATGTCTAATTATAGAGAGATTCCAAACCAAGTGAGTCAATTCCAGTGATCATAGCTGTCAAACTATGCAGTAGAGTTTAAATTGCCCAACTTTTCTATGTAAGCAAACCCAGAAGATTAAATGAAGTCCCTTCCTTTGCAGCAATTTCTCTCATTGATCATTTGTGTGGGAGCATCGTAAAACAGGAAGGAAGAAATCTGCAGCAGACACTGTGGCCGATTTCTTACTGTTCTTACCTATAGATCGTATTCATTGAGTTTACATTACACTGACTGACTAACTGACTGACTGTCTTACTTACTTATTTAATTAATTCTGCACTCATGGTCCAACAACACATAACATAAAAGTAAAACCATACGGGTAGAAAAGTACAATATAAGTACAAGTTACAATTAGATAGGAGATTTAAGGAGACTGGAATACCAGTGTCTCCACAGCTTAGACTGCTATTGGATTGCACTATGTGTGGTGTCAGTAAGTAGCACGATAATATAAGTGCCAGATGCATTTAACCTACAGATAAAACTGTGCATTGACTTTCGTAAAACAGCACGTAAGGTACTGACTCACTTGACTGACAAACATTTCACCCTCACTAGTCCATCTTGGCCATTTCAAAAGAACATGCAAAGCACCGTTATAGGCCACCTGTAGCATGTGCAGGCTGGATTTCCTATATGTAGACCACAGGTGAGCAGTGTAAAGAGAGGTACAATATGCATTCAGAAGTTCCACTTTGACTAAATCAGTACATGCACCAAATTTACAAGGAAGGGTATTAGCTTGAGCATACAACATTCTACATTGTCTACAGATATCATCATTTGACAGATTGTCTGTGATGATGTGCCCAAGATACTGGGTGTTATTAGTAACACCCAGCACAGTATTTGACAGATGAAAGTCTGGAAACAGAATAGATTTATTGTCATATACATGAATTTAACCACCATATTTTTTAACATTTCATTGTCATATATTTCTACTAAAATTCAATCTCTCAGTTGGAAGCTGTTTGGTTAGGACCTTTGGATAACAAGCACAATCTTTCAAAAAAGGAAAAAAAAAAAAAGGACCTCTTCATGCAGACTTCCTGGCAAAGTAAGTGGGAAAGCTCTCTTCAGAGGAAATTCAATGACATTCAACCTGACAGTTTGATTCCAAATGCGTCACTGTTTGGACTGACATGCATCCCAACATCCCAACAGTTTCCAAAAACTGAGTGGACTCACATTGAGGACCTTTGAGTCAGTTCACAGAACATGAGCTGCGGATAAAGAAAATCACGTCATGTTGAAGGGCTCAGCTTGCTGAGATATGGTTTCAGTGATGCTTGCAGGGAAAAATGATCCCGGATCCCACCTTTGTCTCAAGTTTGACGCAGCAGATGAGGAATTGAGCACAAATGTATTATTTGATTTATATTTGCTCCCTGTGGCTAAATATTGTCAAAAATACAAGTCCCTTAACATAGTGTAATGGTTTTCTAAGGAAAAGTTGAAAGATGAGAGGTTGTCAACCTCCCTCCATTCATTTAAGACAGGTATTAAGAACATGAGAAACAAGCTTTAGAAGAGTGATGCTTGTCCCCAGACCTAAAGGTACACCACCCTGCATGATTGAAATGTTTCCTAGCTTTAACACACCTGATATCAATTGATAGCAGATTAGTAGGCTTTGTTGAAGTGCAATAATCTGAATCAGGTGTGTTGAAACAGAAAACCCCTCAAACATCAGACGTCATTTAGACGTAGGCTTTTATGCTAATCTGGTCGGTCCTTCATAGTCTTGATTTAGTCCAGAAATAATTTTTGAAATTTGGGCTGTGTTTGGTCGGTCTGATTTTTTCCCATTTTAATCCAATAATAGAAGTTGAGACTTTTAAAAGATGCAAAAATTGCAGCTTTCACCTTTCACTTCTCAACCAAACGTTTGATGCTGTTTTGATGTAAAGCATGTTACTTTTCAGTGTCTTTTAAACCAAAAGGTTTGCCTTGAGGACCTGGATGATAAAATAGTGCTTTAGATCAATGGTTTTCAAACTCAGTCCTCTATCCTGCACCTATTAGAAGTGTCTCTCTTTCAGCACACCTGCATTAAATAAAGAATCTCCTCAGCAGCCACCAAAAATCCAGTTATTTAAGTATGGAGGCAGGTTAATTAAGGAGGCGGGTTAACTTGGAGGACAGTGGGTGTTGACAGCAGATTCTGAAAACCACAGGTGTAGATGAGGTACATACATTTCTACAATTATCACTTGTCAGCTCCACCTCAATTCATCAGAATATAATTTAAAGTTATTTAATAATTGACTCATAAAATAAAAGTTAACATAAATATAAATATTCTGTGTTTGTTTTAGTTGTTGACTAAAAGAAAACATAATTTTAACATAGCAGCGAGGGGCTTCATGTATCATTACTCAGAGACCAGTTTGCTGGGCAAAGAAAAAGCGATATCATGGATATTAATGCAGGTATACATACTTCTGGAGGTCAGAGCCAAGTGTGTTTGGAACTCTAACTTTTGAATGAACCATTCCACCAAGGCTGTGGTTATACCTGCTGCTAGAGCGTAGCGACATTTAGAGACTAAACATGATCTGGATCTGGGAAACGAGACAATTCCCATCATTGCTTCCCTTTCTCTCTCTTGCTGACTTCCATATTTCTTGTAATCCATCTCAATTTCCCTCTAAATTGTCACTGACTTGACGTGCATCATCATCGGTGTGGCTGTTTTCTTTTCATAAACCTCCCTTCTTGGGTTTCTCTGTGGTTTTCAGCATGTACAGGCCTCTGCTCACCGTTTCTGCTGCACTTTTGCTATCATATCCCTTCATTTTCTTTTTTACAGCCTCTCAATGTTTGAACCTTTACACAGTAAGACTACAATTCAAAGCTCCTCTATCCAATCATGACCTTAGGCTTGACGTGAATATCCAACCAAAACACAACCCCTAATCTTTACATTGTGGTTAATAGGAGTATTGGAGGGATGTTTCCAATAACACCATCGAAAGCACGGCCGCAAAAGTTCCCTGAGAGGTCGGATAGGCCACAGATTGTAAGAGCGGTGGACAGACTACAGAGAGAAGGAAAAAAAGCAACAGCATGGGTTAACAGGAGGGCAGTTTTTGGTTCTGTAGCCTCAGAGTTTGTAGATGATGCAGAGAGTTCAAGGCTGAACTCAATACAATAAGCATAGAGAAACAGAGTTCACCTGAGCTTGTCTTGGTAAATCCCAGTGATCACTGTTTTGAGATGAAGTAGCTTAATGAGGTGAAGGGTGTCATGATTTCATCAAGAGCTCAGACCCACAAGCAGAGAAAGCAAAACAGAGAGACCAGGGAAAAAGTTTAACAGGTTTATTGAGAAGTTAGGTGGAGATTCCAGTGTTGCTCTGAACACTGCTCAACCGGAACTGAAAGGTGAGGGGAAGACACTGCGGTTAGTTCAGGGTCAATGGGAAAATTGATTCTCGAACTTGAAGAAGAGAAATGGTTTGCAGACTCACGTTTCCAGAAAAGTGGTTGACTCTTAGACTCCAGTCGGTGTGGGGTGTTCCAGTGTTTGTCTCATTCGTGAAGGGCGGATAGGGTTTACCCAGAATGCGGTTGTTTGTAGGAGAACGGAGAAACTGACTGCCACTCAGATTTCCTGCGGTACTTAAACAGACTGTGGTGCAGATGAATCCCTTGTTCAGTGTGAAACTCAAACAATCCCTTGGAGGAAAGTGCATCCAAACCTCCAGTTTGAATCCCCAGCTCAGTTTGAGGTTCAGTTGATCCTTCCAGGGAGAGAAGGTCCGAAAAAACCAGTTTGCAGGATGACTTCCTGCCGAGAGGCAAAGACAAAAATAGCAACATTAAAACTCAGGCTGACAAAAACTCAGTTTCACTCCGCAAAACTCAGCTTGGCAAGAGTACCCAAAACTGGCAAACACTCTGGCGTTGAGGTAGTGGCAGTCAGCAGCTTAAGAGCACTACGTTAATGAGGTAACCCTTAGCAGGTGTGTGAGGAGGAGAATCAGCACCAGGCACCACCTGGTGGAGGAAGGAAGACAAACACACAAAACACACAGACAGGAGTCCTAACAAAGGGTCTCTCATTAATGTCTTCACCAAAGACTGAGTAAAACAGGGTATGTGGAGCAACCCTGTAACATACTGGTTCACGTTACTGGCCCTGAGATTCTGTGTACCTGCTCTTTCTTCCCACATGGTTGCTGCAGGAAAACAACCCAATAAATATTCAAACCAAAAACTCTTAATAAACATCAATAAACAAACACAAACAAATAATATTTTTGACTATAAAGAAGAGGCACACTCCATTTTTTCAACATTAATGTATTTTCAAATTTTTTCCCATGACCTTTTAGGTCACGTGAGTTTGTGACTGGTCATATGATGCACACTCATTTTTCTTTCGATTTAATGTATTTTCTTTCTTTTACCACCTTTAATAATGGAGGAAAAAAACTAAACATTTCACATTATAACATTTAGATGTAAAAATTATATATAAATTTATATAATTTGAAATTATTGCCAGTCCCTCAGCAAACCATCACTGCCCAGGGTCAAGCTGCTGACCTCAGTTGTCCTTAATTACATCAAATGCTAATTGAAAAACTTAAATGCAGTAACCCCTTTCTAACCTGAAATATGAACTCCTCAAACAGCCATGTTTGAGGAGGTCAAAAAATAAATGCACTAAATTGTTGCTACAAGATCATATGCACTTATACTGGGTGTCAGTAAAAAAAAAATCTAATTTAGGGGTAAAAGTTTTGCACTGTTATGTGCATAGAAAAAAACTGATTAGAATGGGAATCAACCTCTGCCTGGTGGCATGGATCTCCAACTACCTCACAGACAGACCATCGTATGTCAGGCTAAAAGACACTCTCTCTGAAACTCTGGTCAGCAGCACTGGAGCCCCCCAGGGCACAGTGCTGGCTCTTGTCCTCTTCACCTTATACACCTTGGACTTGTGTTATAACTCAGAGCTGTGTCACATATAGAAGTACACATTGTGGGGTGTATGAGGGACAACAGAGAGGATAACAACAGGAGTCTTGTGGGGTACATATCCACCTGGTACAGACAGACCACCTGGAGCTCAACAACTCCAAGACGAAGGAGCTGGTCATAGACTTTGGGAGATATGGACTAAAGACTAAGCCAGTGCTAGTGGAGCGGGCTGAGGTGGAGGCTGTGGCTGGATAATAAACTGGAGTGTTTACACCAACCACCAACAGAGGAAGACACAGAGCATGAAGTGCTTCCTTAGGGGACTGAGGTCGTTCAACATCTGTAATAAGCTGTTGGAGATGTTCTACCAGTCTGTGGTTTCCAGTGTCCTCTTCTACACTGTGGGGTGCTGGGGGAGCAGTACATCTGAGAAGGACACCCCCAGACTTGACAAACTGGTGAGGCAAGCCGACTCTGTGATTGGTAAGAAGCTGGACTCTCAGGGGACGGTTGTAGAGACAAGGACACTTAACAACCAGGACCAACAGACTGCTGGACTCCTTGTTTCCCCAAGCTGTCAAGCTGTACAACTCCTCACTTGGGGGAAGGAGTTGTACAGTGATAATATTACCTATTGTCACTCATGTAACAATAGGTAATATTCTACTCTCTCACTGTGCAATAACACATGCTAACTACTGTGTAACCTGTGAAATATTATTTTATAAGGTCAGTATATCTCTGCAGTAGAAGTGCAACAATCCAAGTCAACTAATGTGTAGTCTCCCCCAATGTCTCTACTGTGCAGATATTTTGCATATCTAAGGGAAACATAATCCAGGACATTACAACTTTTTTCTTTTTTTTTTATCCTTTTTTGTAATATATACACTCTTTTTATATTGTTGGCTGTATTTGTTATCTTTAATGGCATCTGGCTTTAAATCTTTGTACTTTATATAAGCTACTGGAATCAGAATTTCCCTGAAGGAATAATCTCACGGGATAAATAAAGTTGAGTCTACATCTAATAAAGTGAAATGGCACAGGGAAAATGTATTATGCACCCTTAATAAAATGTATTTATTATTTTGTTCAAAAGTCTTTGTTGGCATTAACAACTTCAAGACGCCTCCTTTATGGAGAAATTAGCAGCATGCATTGCTAATGTGTAATTTTTCCCCATTCTTCCACACAAACAGTCTTCAAATCCTGAAGATTTTTGGGCCTCTTCTATGAACTCTGATCTTTTGTTCTTTCTATAGATTTTCTATTGCATTCAAATCAGGTGATTGGCTGGGCCATTCTAGCAGCTTTATTTTCTTTCTCTGAAACCAATTGAGAGTTTCCTTGGCTGTGTGTTTGGGGTCATTGTCTTGATGAAAAGTCCACCCACATTTCATCTTCATCATCCTGCTAGATAGCAGCAGATTTTTTTTTATCAAGAATGTATCTGTATATTTTTCCATTCATTCTTCCTTCAATTATTTGAAGTTTACCCATACCATATGCTGAAAAACAGCCCCACACCATGATGCTCCAACAGTGCAGTGTTATTTGACCTCAGAACATGATGTGTATTAGGAAATCCAAAGAGTTCCATTTTAGTCTGCATCTGACCAGACTTTATTCTCCCTGTATTTCACAGGCTTATCTAAATGTTGTGCAGCAAACTTTAAACAAGCATCAACATGCTTTTTCTTCAGTAATGGAGTCTTGTGTGGTGAGTGTGCATACAGGCCATGGCGGTTGAGTGCATTAGTTATTGTTTTCTTTGAGACAATTGTATCTGCTAATTCCAGGTCTATCTGAAGCTCTCCACAAGTGATCTTTCGCTCTTGGACAACTCGCCTCATAATTCTTTTTACTCTTCTGTCAGAGCATCTGGTTGTGGTTGGTTTATGGTAAAATTGTGTTCCGGATTATGGCCTTAAAACTGCTCACTGGAATAATCAGAAGATTAGAAATCCTTCTGTAACCAATGTTATCTTTATTTGCAACAATAAGGTTGTAAAGGTCTTGAGAAAGCTCTTTACATTTACCCATAATGCAATGTTTTGTGTGTGATACCAAAGAATTTCTATAGGCCATCATTTGGGACTAAACTAGTTGATAAAAGTTTGCACTGACAACAAGCAGGATTGCTTTCTAATGACTGAGAGATTTCTGGGGGTTTTTTGGCTTTCAATGCCTTTTGGCAGCTCTCTTTCTTCATGTGTTCTGGACATCCATGGATAGATTTGTATTTGTGGATTGCAGGGATTGTTACAGACATATGGTGAAAATGTCATGTCGGTTATGTCAGAATTATTTTGTTGACACTTTTGTAGTTTGACAAAAATAAAACAAAATAAAACATCCCTCTTTGATGTCTAAAAGGTTATGAGAAATCCATAATTGTTTTTGTTGATGAGACATCATGAATAACAAATCTTAATTGTTGGTTTCGACATCCATGACATTTCTGCCTATTGTTCATGTAATCTGTCAGACAAAAGTTAAACGATCAATGATGATGCTGGATCTTACCCTTGTTTTTGCCACGCCCACCACCACCTGAGAGTAACTGCTGTATGTTAATGGAATGTGCTTGGTGTTTGTGGATATGTTTTTGATATAATCCATCCAGAAAAAAAACAACTAATCATTGTGAAGAGAGAAATGGCAGTTACAGTAAACTTAAACTAGGAGGGAAAATACCAAACCCCTTATGTAGCAATTTAATCATTTATCAGGTATTGAAAGTAATTGTATTCTATTTATTTTTTTCCCAATATCCTTGGGGATTACTGAACATTCACAAAGTATAACTTTTTAAATGTCTTGATTTTTGCCCTTGCAACCACATCAGTCGTCTTGTGACAGAAGAGCTTATGACAGGAAAGACGTGTTAGCTCCATGGAGTGAAGGCAAACAAGAATAAAAAATGAAGGTAAAGTTTTGCAAAACCAAGAGTAGGTTTATCTGTAATTTTTCCTTTGAACGTACAAGGAGAACATTTTTATACTTTTTGGTATATTTTAAGCAAACTGTAAAACAGAGATAGCATGGTAACTGTCATGATTTTATCTAAAGATCTGACCCACGTGCAGAAAACCAAACAGAGAAACCAGGGGAAAGTTTAACAGGTTTTATTGTGAGCTGGTAGAGAGGAGTCCAGTGTTGCTCTGAACACTGTCGAACCGGCACTGAAAAGTGATGGGGACGGTTCTGCGGATAGTTCAAACTCAGTGGGAAATTTGTGTCTTTAATTTGAAGAAGGTAATAAAGGCAACAGGACTCACGTTTCCAGAAAAAGGTGTCTTTCGGACAGGGTTTAAGCAGGTTGAGGTGTTTCCTTGAGGAACGGAGGAGCTTACTGCCACTTAGATTTCCTGCAGTACTTGAACGGTTTCTTGTGGAGATGAAGCAGCTGCTCAGAGAGACGCCCAAAAAAATCCTTGGGAAAAAGTAGATCCAAACCACCAGTTTGAATCCTCAGCTCAGTTAGATGCTCAGAGAATCCTTCCAGGGGGGAGAAGGTCCAAAACATCCAGTTTGCATGATGAATTCCTGCCGAGAAGCAAAGACAAAAACAACAAGATTAAGACTCAGATAGACAAAAACTCAGTTTGACTCAGCGTGGCTAGTGTACCCAAAACTAGTGTAACAGGCTAGTGTAACACTCTGGCGTTGAGGTAGTGGCAGTCAGCAGCTTAAAACTCCAATAATGAGGCAACCATCTGCAGGTATGTGAGGAGGCCAACGAGAGCCAGGCGCCACCTGGTGGTGGAGGGAAAACAAACAAAAGCACAACCCACACAAACTGGATTCCTAAAAGTAACATATAATTGTATTTTAAAAGAATTTTAAAATAATTTCATAACTATGTATAAAATATAATATTTGTGTCATTTCAATTAATGTTTCTACACATTGTGATGAAGTACAAGTCAAAATATTTCTAGAATTCTGAGTCATGTTTTCTAAATATCATAATTCGACTGTAGTAGGAGAATCCCCCTATATTCAGCTAACATTGCTAAACTCCCACACCACCTTTGGTGTGGGGTAGGAACTGATAAAATAAACTACTGGTGAAAACATTAGTTCTGACACGCAACAGGCAGGAAATAATAGGATGTAATAATCTTACAGATCATCAATAATAATTATCCTAACAACTTCTTACCTTTGATAGACCGATTCTACTATCAGGAATTGGTCAACTCAAGACAGGCCTTGCACCTAGCATGCCATACATAAAGTATAACACAAAGAAAAGAAACTATATTACACAACAGTGGCTATTAAACACCAACTGCTTATTCCAGAGTTATTTGCTTTCCTTGTTGTGCACTCCTGCATAGCTACACTATGCTACAGGAGTCTTATATTTCACTAATTATTTGTCTTTGCTTGGCAGACTTGATGCCTAAAATGTCAATGGACTCAGAAATAAGTGCACACCCTCGTCACAGTTCAACAACTCAGCATCTCCCCCTTGCTTGCTGACAGCATTTTGAGATGAAGCCAAAAGCACAGCATGGCGGCAGAGGGAGAACAACCAATGTCTGGTTCAGCAAAGGTTTAAACGATCCATCTAAGCAGTCAAGCATATGTCCTCATTTTACTTTCCTAGAAGTTATTTAGCTCCTATCTGCACCTTTAGATTATTCTGTTCTACTGAAACATATTGGAAGAGATGTACATATTTGCATGACTGCAGTGAAATGAGAAAAGCCATCCTCTTTCTTTTCTGGTTAAGAGTCAAAGCCTTAGATGTTACAAAGAGCTTTTAGGTTTGTTGATAAGTGAAGAAGATAAAGTCATGCACCACAGTGACAGTTTGGCATGTTTCACCCATCTGCTGGTAGTTTAGTCATAGGGCAGATATTACATCAGATGCTATGAAGTTACCCGCATCTTTTGGCTGAATTGTTCCCTAGGTCTAAAGCCCACATGATGGAGGGATACATTTTGCTTTTGAGAGTGTGTCACCCCTATGGTTATTCTCCTCATGCAGGTAGCCGAGAGGAGAAAAGAAAGGAGCTCTTTGACAGGAGCTTAAAGGGCGAGGCTTGCCACCATCCATTGCCTCGGCCTGGATTCCCCCAGTAATGAAATGGTCTGTATCATGGAGGCCTTGTATAAACAATGGTTCTATTCAACCTGGAGCAGAGTCTCTGCCAGGACAGTGCAGAATACGATACCTCCCAATGAGGGTTGCACTTTCTCTTCATCATGAAACCTCAACCACCACAGATAGCCCTCTTTCAGTGTGTGTGTGATTGTTTTTTAAGTTAGGCAGCTAAATCATCAAATTGAACCAGAAGATAAATGTTTATGCTAAAAATGGTTCATCCAGTTCCAATAAATTAGGTTGGTGTTCAAAATTCTTGAACACTTTGCAAATACCAGGTTGGACTTACCTTTTCCTTCACAAATGCTCCAACGTTCCACAACAAAAATTCAACAAGACACCATAAACATTCCTCAGAGATTCAGATGATTACTGCCTGACGATCAGCCATCAATGGAAATTTGGTGTGCATAACCCAGAAATCATCTATAACCTGCTGGACGTCAGCCCTGAAGGACTGACTTTGGTCACTGAGGAGACACCTGACCTGCAGTGGAAGGATTGTGATGGAAGAAACTGATCCGATTCTTATGGACATCATTGAGTATACACATGGTTAAACTCCAAGCAGAGCAGAACAATTCAGTAGACTGAAACAGTGCGATCTGATCCATAGCTGTTCAGAGAAATGTCATCTGTGCACCTGTTGTTATGAAGAACGACAGTGTTCCCCACCCAACTTCTTAAGAAGCCATTTTTCAGTAGACATGATCCCAAGGGAGATGAAAAGAACGCATTACCTCAGCTGGTGTGTTCTTGAAGAGTAGTGATACTTCATTGTCAGTGAGGCAGATCGTCAGGCCTGAGTTCAGGATGAGGAGTTAAGGGAATTGAGGAGGGATTTCTATATTAGGTAACCTTTTCCCTTTATTTATTGACTTTATCATTTAAGTTTGATCAGTGGCCATTCTTAGGGTTAACAGTATGTAATCATTTTCTCCAAAATCATCTCAATTATCTAAATACTTGATTGTTGCAGGACTGGAATTGCCCACCTCTGAAATAAATGGTCCTGATGCCAGGGATGTTTACTTATACTGATCTCAACTTGTAATGATGTCACTCGATTAACCTCACTTTCTGATCCAGCCAGTCCACCGAAAAACAGTGAAAGAAACATGCAGACAGTTCTTTGCCGTCAGCTTTGGTCGATGTATGTATTTGGATGGAAGCAGATTGCACTTAACTTTAGATCGAAGTTTTTAAAAATGTGGTCCCATAATAATCTTGCCAGCAGGTAAGACATTCGTATCCCCCCTGTGGGGTCCCTGTGGGACCATGGAAACAAAAAAGGTTTGTCAAACTGTTTAATTCAATTCAACTCAGTTAATTTATATAGTGCCAATTCACAACACGCATAGGAGCTCTGAGCCAGCCATATCAGAGGATGAAGAGAGCATATGCAGTGAGTCACAGTCAGAGAAAAACAGGACTACACTGAAAAACAGGCCAAGTTCCTACATCTATAAACAAAGGTTTTGATAACAGCAGCACAGCTGATATATCTCTTTAGCATGGTGTCACAGCCAAACAGGAACAGACCAGATAAAGCTAATATGAGAAAAAGCAGAGAGAGTAGAACATTAGAGATTGAACTAACAGATTATGCAGAATGGGAGAACAGAATGAAGCCAAATTATAAAAAAGCAGTCCCTGTGTCCTCCAGTAGTGTAAGCCTATAGCAGCATGGCTATATAGAAAGCCCATGATAACCTGCGCCAATTGAACATAAGCTTCATCAAGAAGGAACGTTTTAAGCCTGGCCTAAAAAAATTGACAGATTGTCTGCCTCATCGGCTGAAAATGGTTGTCAGTTCCACAGGAGAAGAGCCTGATAGCTAAAAGATCTGCCTCCCATTGAATTTTCATATATTCTAGGAACCACTAGTAACCCTGCAGATTGAGAGCAAAGTGCTCTGTTAGGAACATAAGAAACAATCATATAAGGTATAGAAGAGTATTCAGCAGACACCCCAGGGTGTTCAGGATCCCCCTATTTTTTGAAAGTCCATTAAAAGGACAGACCCTAAAGTCTGGAACACAGGAGTTCCTTGTCCATTGTCTCATTCAGTCCATGTTCAGATTCCATCCTATGTTCATATTTATCCCATGGCTGTGAGAAACTCCTGCTGGAAATCATCCATGCGTTACGTGAGAACAGTGCACAGGTTGCTGATAACTGGGCAACAAATTAGGACACCATTTAAGTGGTTGGTGAAGATGATCAAGGCAGACTGCAAAAGGCCAGGTTGGGTTTTCAAAGACATAATAAATATCTGGCAGAGAGCTGCAAGACATAATCTCAGCTGTGAAAGTTTCACAATTTCAGTCATACAGCATGTAAGTAAATAAAACAACAACCATTGATTAATATTTATCCATCATTCTTTAATGGTGGTGAATTGATTAGCATAGTGACCTAAATTCTACAAAAAATGCAAATAGTAATTTCAAAAACTCAACTTTTGAAAAGAGAGAACTTTATTGTGATTACATTATTAAATGTTAACAGGCAACATTTTGGTAAAATGTGCTAAACTAGTTTAATTTAAACATTTCAACGACCTATCTAACGATATAGCAACCATTCATTCTAATTACAAAACAACACCAATAAGAGACAAAAACAAGACAACTTTTTGTTTTATCCATCCATCCATTTTCCGTCACGCTTTATCTCAGCTGGGGTCATGAGGGATGCTGGTGCCTATCTCCAGCTGTCTATAGGGGAGAGGTGGGGTACACCCTGAACAGGTCAGGTTTTGTTTTAGTGTTTTTATTCTTTCGCAGAAGCTTAAATCTCTATTCAGTAAAATTAAGCTGCAAAATTCTTCTGAATTGAACATTCAAATATCCAGCATATCTGCCCACTCAGCTAATGTCCTCTGTCTATGAAGGAGTAAACTATATAAAAATGTCATAATGTGTATGTTCTGGTTGGGAAAAATGACAATTTTCATGACTGAGGTCTCTGAGAATACATTTCAACAAAATAGTTAAGGTGTAAAACAGTTTCATCATGTTGCAATGCACCTCACTCCCTTGACTATCATCGTGCTAAATACCATCTTTTGTTCCTCATGATGGTGCTGCTTTTGTGCAATGGGGAAACAATCTATTGATGCACTCTGCACCATGAGCTCATCCAGATTGAAATGTTTATCAGGTCTACTGGATGATCAGGAAAAGTGTCTGGTGGGGTTGGGATGCGGGGGTTACAAAAGTGAAATCAGCCCCATATTATCATAAAACCCTTTGAATCCGAAGGCCTGTCCAGACTTGAAATACATACTTATCGCTTTCATTTCCCAGCATTCTTATAATTTTTCCTCCTGTTATGTCAACGGTTCTCTCTGAACAATAACTCTTAGTTTTTTCTGTGACACTGTGTCGCCTCTGCAGAGTTGAAACAGGCTGTTCATCAAACATGGCCCAAGGGCGTAAAGCAAAATTATCCCAAATAAGAGATAATGAAGCTTATTTATCAAAAGCACCCAATTACAGAACAGACAATTTATGCTGAATTAGGGAATGTATGAAATGATTTCAGTTGATCTAGGCTTTCCTTATATTTTGGTAGATACAGGAAAAGAAGAACTTTATAGTAATACTTAACAGCAGGTGATAAACAGAAGGGTTTCTTCTCAAACTTTTGACCTCGGACCACAGTATCAGCTAATAGCACATGGTGTAGAGGAGCAACTGGTTGCACTTTTGGGATGATGGAGTCCAGGTGCCCTTAGTTTAAGTTACATCCCAGCTGTTTGGCTGGAGGAAAAAAAAGAAAGAAAGACTGGTTGATTAAATCCAGCAGAGAGGGAAAGAGATCTCTGTGACTATTGTCTTCTGGCTAACCTTCCATTAGTAAGAGCAAACAGAGTACACAAAGGAGCACTGGTGTGGAGTTTCAGCTGTAAAGTCAAGCTGTAAGTATTTATTTTGATTCTCATCATTCTGTAAATTAAGAGTTTTTTTTTTTTAATAACTGAATTTAATATTTAATTTCCATAAATTAAACAAAGTGAGGTAAAGACTCTTCCAAATCAGAACCTGATGGGTTAAAGGGTGAGAAAAAAGCGAGTTGTGATACCAAAATCCCACCTCCATCCCAACCTCTATTTTGAGAAAAGGATGAGGCAAAAAATATATTGTTTGTTATCAATATTATGTGAAATATTTTTGTTGATTTTGGGCCAAACAGGCCTGTCTGATGCTAAAGGTCACTGAAAAACAGCAGCTGTAGTCTGGATTCTGGAGGAGGGAGAAGCAAGGCAAGGGCTTGTGCACGCCAAGGATCTCTTAAATTCACCTCATGTCATTTATGGGTTTGTAGGTTATTTTTATGTTCAAATAGTGAATTAATATATTGTGCTCCAGCACATCTGTGCACATGCATGCTCCCTGGTATGTGATCAAATGGGCGTGAGACTATAGCAACACAACCAGACCCCATACAATGATGCCTCAACCACTGTGGTTTAGTGTACTGTGGCTGACATTTACTGTTTGTCCATAAAATGTTGCTTCATTTCTTTTTGAGAGAGTTAATGCGTTCTTCAGCTCAGGGACTGTTTTATAACCACAACTGGGCTTTGCTGTGGTTTCCTGCAGACAGCAAGACCTCTTTTATTCACCCTGCGACTGATCATTGGCCGGCTGTCATTTTGTCTTTTCCATTTATCTGAAGAGTGGTTTTCAGTTTACTCTTATGTCTTTCTAGGTTGTTTCCATTTTTACAACATTGAAGATCCTTTCAAAGGGGAAGATTATTTTGAACTCATCATTTTTCAATTAATTCTTACATCCATCCATCTTCTCCTGCTTATTCCCTACACCCTGAGCAGGTCGCCAGTCTGTCCGAAGGAAACACAGATACACAAAGAAATACAACCATGAAGACACGCACATTCCTATCTAAGAATAATTTAGAGAAACCAATTAACCTAACAGTCATATTTTTGGACTGTAGGAGGAAGCCGGACCTGTTGAGAATCCGTGCATGCACACAGAGACAAAGAAAACTGCATGTTGGAAGTCCCTGGGTTTGGAATCAAACCCGGAACCTTCTTTCTGCAAATCAAAGGTGACAGACTGCATCACCATGCGGCCAAGTTCTTATACCCAAGTCAACTATCTCTCTAAAACAGGGGTGGGCAATTCCAGTTCCTGGGGGCCGGTATCCTGCAACTTTTACTGTAGATCCATCCTTGCTCCAACACACCTGAATTAAATGGCTCGGTTACCTCCTTAGTATGCAGTCACTTCCTCCAAAGTCTTCTCAATCATCTAATTATTTGATTCAGGTGTGCTGAACCAAAGACACATCTAAAAGTTGCAGGATAGCGGCCTGGATAGCAGGAACTGGAATTGCCCACCGCTGCTCTAAAACAATGATTCCCAACTGGGGGTATACAGACTCATAGTGGTCCACGAGTGCATCGCAAGGGGTGCATGAAAATATTTAGGTAGTTAAATAAAATAGGCTGGGATCTGCTTAGCTTTGTGAGGACCCAAATGAAAAATTAAACAACCAAAAAGTAAGTTTTTCTTATGTTTGATTTTAACTTCAGCTTTGACACACATCTAAACCAAACAGAGGAACATCCTGGATGTAGAGAACAGCCTGGTATCAGCTGTTCTTCACACTAAGCAATCACAGCTCATCTTTATGAAAACAAATAAGTTAGTCTGTCTATAATTTTTATTCTGTAATTTGTTTCTAATTCATCAAATTTAAATGTAACTATAGTTTAAATGTAAATATAAACTCAGAGGAGCTCCCGTTTTAGAAATACAGGGTTAAAATATGATTTTATTTTGTATTTATTTTGATTCCTTCCAAATTTCTGCGTCATATTTAAGTTGTTTTTATTTGAGATGGAAAGCATTAATACTAATAAAAAGGCAAATTAATGACAGACTTTAATAACATTAAATGGTCCTTTTTCAGAGTCAACAAGAGCCATTGTGGAAGGTCCAAAGAGCCCCTTAATGGAGTCATGATATTTGCTAACTATGAATCTTTCTGAAATCTTCCTGGTGATACATCTACAAACAACAAAAATCATGACACGCAAACATACCCTTAACCTTGACTTAAAAACAATGAGTGAGCATGCAGAATGCCTGGAGTTCAACTGTCAGAACGTTGGCGTACAAGTTGAATAGCATGCTCACCGGCTGAAGTCAGCGTAAAAAGGCCAAACCCAGAGTCATACGACTGTGTTTACTAGTACCTGTTAAAAATAATCTTCGGGACCGTTGCCAAGTTTAGAGTCACTCATTTGTTACAATGTTTTCCCTCCACGAACTCACTGACCCAGATGGAAGAAAAAAAAAAGAAAACCTGCTGAGTCGCTGATCACGCCAACATGTTTCATCCAAACGTCAGTGAACAATCTTCACTGAGTCATGCACACGTGTGAGCATGCACACGTACACCCATCTCTGCTCTCCAAAGTCAAATAGATTCACAAAAACAGTAAAAAGAGAGCTTAGGGGAGATTTGTGATCTTGTAAAAACACGGCGAGCTGTGAACAGCTTGGACGAGTTGCGCTTGTCAAACAGAACCTGCAGCTTGTGCAGAGGAGAGCCACTAACTGACTGCCATTAAAAGCGTTATGTTAAGCTTATGCAAGTCAAAACATTTAGACTTAAAGTTATGAAAATGTCAACTCTCCTCCACATAGCCTTTCAACAACACCTTAAAATAAAGATCACTGGTTGCTCATTTTCACCTTGCAGTGAGTCTGCATTTTAACATCCATCTCCAAATAATATCCAAAATATTCTTTGAATAATTCCTTTTAATTTTGATGTGGTTTTGCAATCTTGCTGCAAATGAAATACTAATGCATATTTTAGCCAACCCTATCATAATCCTCTCTAATAGTTAACTTACCGAATGATAAAGCTTGCCTGGGACCAAGTTAATCTCTTTGGTCCCCAGGTGAGAAAAAATACTTCTGTTCAAAGCCGCAACCAGGACAGAAGCCAAAAAACTCTAAATCTAAATTAAGAATGGCGGGCTTCTGCCTCTTGGCAGTCGTTTCCACTGCTTGACAGACGGAAGGATTGTGACAGGTAGAAGCCTGGCCTCTGGAAAAAATTGAAAGATAGATAAGAAGTTTTTTCTTAAAATAAGGGCATTTTTTCTTGGATTGAGGAGATAAAAGATAAATTTTGCCAATGGAATGAGACAATTTACACTTGAGATAAGAAAACATAATTGCATTGTCTTATTTCAAGTGCATATAATCTAATTTTCTTATTTTAAGAGTAAAAATACTCATTCTATTGGCAAACTATCTCATTTACCTACTCAAATTAAGGATAAATACACTAAATTTAAGAAATGTTTTACTTATTTCTAGATCGTTTTTCCAGTGGTACTTAGGAACCCTCTGTTTGCACCATCAGGTTGTTAATTTAGACTTAAACCTACATTTACTAGAAATCTTTATACAGAATGACTAATATGTGAAAGTGGAAGAACTTTGGACATGGTGCTACCAATTCATAAGCTTTTCTACTGATTTTGGTCATATTTAGATATTGCCAATAACATTTTAAATATCTATATCAAGAAAAATAACAGTTTATTTATATTGAAATATCATCTTCTTAAGAGATTATGAATAAGCCACAGCTAACCGTTTCTTCAAGTCATTGAGGTTTACTGGACTGCTATCTAAAGGTCCCAATACAAGATATCCACTGGCTTAGGATTTGGGCTTTAAGTACCGTAGTCCATTCTTATGACTGAGAGTTTTTTTTTCTTACATTTTCTTGCAAATAAGGTGCTGTGTTTCATATCATTGATGCAGTTTGGCTAAGATTTCTGTATTTGGACTGATGGTCTGAAATGTCGCTTTGGTGCACAGAGAAGTTTATGATGACCACACTAACTGCTAAGTGTCCATGGCTGCAAGTTAAGCCCAAATCAGTCCACTACCATGCAACAATTGTATGCAATGTTTGCACTGATGTGCTACATTTGGTGTTATGGCAAGTTTTTTCTAATATATGAAAGGGACATTGTTCCACAAATCTTGCCCAGGACTGAGATGCAGCTTTGTAAACATAATTCGCATTGCCATTTTGTCTATTTTAGAGGTAAGAAGTTCTCTATTCAGAGTAGTTTGGAAATTACATTATGATCCTCAAATATTGATGTTCGAAAAAACAAACACTTCCCTCAGATTCATGCTGATATGTTTTTATTTCTTGGCTTTGTATTAAGACACACCTGTTTTTTCTGCATCAGACAGCTGATTAAACACTAGCTTTTATAGTGGTGCTGTTACAAAATTAGGTAATGACGTGATTAGAAGTAAATTAGCAATAACTATTGTGCCACACTCTCTAAGGGTGTTAATTTCAACATTACCTATAAGCAGATAAAATCCAGCTGCACTGTTCATCTAGGATGGAAGAAAACAGGTTGTTAAAGTTAAATCAATTACACCTCACCTCAACAAAGTGTCTGAATGTGTTTTACAGCATGGTCCAACAAATCAGCAGTTTAAATTCTGCTGAGTAATTACAGACAATTGCAGAGTAGATTAATTAGTTTTCTTCTCGTCCGAGATAGTTTCTTTTTCCATCTGGCATGATGTGCAAAAGGACACTCAGGAAAATAGAGAACAAAATGTTTTAATTAAATCCTCGCAGGAGAGGTAGAGTGCAAGTTAAATCATGACATTTATGTGAAGGTTATATGGGTTTGTACCTCCAACCAGGCTAAACCAGTTAAAGAATCCATAATAGCAACGGTTGCTGAAACTCCCATCCACAAACACCCATCAGCCATCCACCCATTTCAGCGATCAGGCTTATGGAACTTAGAAGCCTTGAGGCAGAAGCTGTCATACCGGTGTAGAGCCTCATTATCTGGCATTAGTTTTACACGGGCATGTGCTTCTGCATGGAGCTTCAATCATCACGTTGTCTTTCTGCTTTTTGAGAATGGTAAACAGGTAGATGCTTTTCTGCAGCTTAGGCTCATCTGCTTTAGAAATGTTTTTTGAAAAGAAATATTAAAAATAGTTAATTTATGACTAAGAAAGTTCACCAATTTGCAGATTTATTACTTGGCATATTAATGTTCTCTCTCAGTATTCTAACTTTATTGGCTAAGGAACTATTTAAAATGGTAATTTAGATAAAATTGGTCAGTAGAATAGTACAGTCCAGCTGAAACACAAACATGTTCACATGCGAGGGGGTCTGAGAAGGTGGCAGACAAATCCATGTCTTGCCCCGGGGTGCACCTCATGCCCTAAATTCCTTTAAAACCGCTCAAACAAACCAAACAAAGGCTAACGTGTCCCCACAGTTCAGCTGCACCATCATTGGAGGATATTAATAGAAATACCTGGGATTGATGAGTAATGCCAAGTCCACGCCCTCTGGTTCTGCTGTCATATTTTTTCTGCCTCAGGCACAGAGCTCCTGGGGAGATGCCGTCCATACGCTTGTAAACAACAGATTGCACCTTTCATCCGTCACTCTCCCAAATGTCGATACTGTTAAAAATAAAGAGAGGAATGTTTTTTTAAGGTGTGCCACGAGCTGGGATTTAAAATGACATGTGCACCAATGCTGCTAAAGCGCTGGCTGATGTAATGCAGGGCCTTTGCGCCCACATGAAGTAAAAAAGTAGAGGATGTTGCACTTGAGAGTGAGCCAGGGCAAGCTACAGAGACCATGCCGGCTTATTATCAGTGTCATTAAAAATACTAAAATATCTGACAAATATCTGCTACACAGCCTGGAACGGTCAATGCATGGACTGCTTAAGACCAGAAACCATACTGAGCCGAGTAGATCCTTTAAGACCTAGGAGATGCCATTTGTGGTATCCCTGGGTCTAACTTGTTTTTCTCAACCACATCCTACACAACCTAAGTTAGATTGACATTAGGGGTGTTTTCAGGTCAAGCGGACACTTAAAGCAAAAAGAGAAAGATCCATTTCTTTTAAAAGCTATGATTATAAAAACCACAGCATGATAAGATTATAACAATTTCCACAACAGGCACTCACACAAATATGAGGTTTTCACAAAGTGCACAAAATAATAAAAACTGATCTTAGCATGACTTGTTGGTGTGAACCTTGATGTTGTTTCATCCAGTCTGTGGGACTTCTTAGCTCTGAGGGCTATGTTACAGAGATGGAGAAGGAGGTCAGCCCAGTGTCTATGAGCCAAATTTTCCATAACCCATGATGTTGAGCTCTAAAATCAGACTAATAATCAAACCTACTCAACCCAGTTCAGTCTCAATAAGACATGACTACAATGTTTTATTTTACTTCCGTTTGTTATTTTCTATAATAATTTGAAAGGGCAAATTCCACATTTACGTCGAGACAAAAGCA
>NW_015150598.1:616419-620718 GCF_000732505.1 Cyprinodon variegatus
ATGTAGATATTGCACCAAAAACCAGACATTTGCAGCTAGAATAGTCATTTACCACATTAGAAATGTATAGAGTATATTTCTTTAAAGTTAAGACTAGTTTAAAGTTATCTTCATTGAAAAGTACAGTGCTTTTCCTTCAAAAATAAGGACATTTCAATGTGATCCCAAACTTTTGAACGGCAGTGTTTATGTACGTATGTGACTCCTGAACTCAACAAGACAACATCAAATCATAGATTTGACAGTCTGCTATGACAAACATAGCAGATTATATTATGTGGACTGGTGTATGGCTACCCTCCTTCAACTGGCACCTTAAGGTAGAGAAACGGTTTCAGTGTCCCGATTTGCAGAGACTATGCTGTCTGGGGCTTCTTGCCTCTTGTAGGGTCTTCTGAGTTCATAACCCTAATGACGCCAAAAAATGGAGCCACTGATGGAGGAGCTGTTACCTCAGCCTGGACCTAGAGATTGGGGTTCATCAGTGAACACCAAAGGGTAATGCTTGCAGGATCTGGCTGGGTCAAGCACAAATAAGACAAGCAAGGCCATCCCACAGTGGAATCAAGCTCTTTGAGAGAGGGTGAACTTTGCTGTACTCTGTAGTGGCTTGTAGGGAGAAACAGAGGGCTGGAGAGGGTCCCCTTGTATCCTTCCAGCTCCTCTTTCTTGTGTTGGATTTCACACTGGTGTATGAGAGGGTCAAATCCCTGCCTCTTTGGGTTCAGGGGAGGAATCCCACTGTTGTCTTGGCTTCTAGGCTGAGCAGCAGTACAGAGTATCAGACCTTTTTCCCATCTCAGGAATTCCATCATTATGCTGGTCGAATTCAATGTCCTTTATAGAAATGAGGAGGGTAATGAAATGGGAGGAATGCCACCCAGCTCTGAATCCATGTAATGTTTCATTATTGGACTTCTGTGAAAGTCCTGGATTGTCTTTCATGGAGAACATGTTTGTCCATCAGTGCATTTAACAACTGGGGTCCGTTTCACAAAATGGGTCTAACAAATTAAGATTCAAATCCGCAAGTTCAAAGTGATCTAGCCAAACCTTAGGAACTCTGAGTGTTTGATTTCACAACGGCTGCTATGAATTAGTTCAATCAAGTCTTTGTTTTATTTCTTTATTTATTTGTTTAAATTTCAGTTCAACTTCAAATCTGATTATTTAAATAATTTGCTGATGAAAATTGTGTACTTCACTGTATATTTGCAGCAACATTTAATATACCATGCAAAATCCACCAACAAACTGCTTTACTGTATATTATTTTTATACTTGATGAAATGAAATGACTACTCCATGCGATGTATAGATATGCATTTAAATTCTAAGAAAAAATATATAGGAGTTAGCCTTGCCATCTAGATGGACATAGAGGAGAAGAAGATGCTACTCTGACTTTTCATCAATTATTAAATGTAGACAAATAAAATGTTCTTGGCAAGCACCAAACTGGATGTTCTTTTTTGTGGCTGTAATTATCTGAATTAGCTACAAATTGAAGAGCTATTTTAATCTGAATCTATCCAGCTGTTAACAGCCACATATGTGCTGATTTTATGCAGCCAAAAGTTCAGGACTGAATGCAAACTGAACAAGATGGAGATGATTATTTACAGAACCTGCTGGATCCAAAGCTTAAAACAATTACTGCTGTTCGATGAGATCCCATCACATGGAGTTCCTTCATGGGATAATCAATGATGAATGACATGATTAAATGACAATAGAAAAAGAAATAAATAAACATCCCTATTCTAAGTTTTAATTTGCTTATTTTACCTTACAAACAACAAGATCACTGGCATCAAGTTTGTTTAGACTCAACAGTCAATGATGCTGCTAAAAATCAACATCTTGAAAATAAAAAAACACATTTCACTAAACAGTAAAATGTTTATGGAAAAGAAGCAAGGTTATGTCTGAGGCATTTGTCTCTTGAAATGTTCCTGTTCCCACTTGACAGCGTTCCAAAGAACATTTCACATTATCCACATTCCTAATGATAACAAATAACCCATTATTACAGACATATAAAAGACACTAATGATCTGTCAAGAGGTAGACAGACGTGTAATTAAACAAGCTGTCTGTGATTTTACTGCAGTTCAGCAGACGGTGTGGTCGCTAGTTGAGATGATCTGGCCTCCACGGGGGAGCTACCATGTTTCCTCCCAATGAACCGTGACGATGGTAAGACTTTAAATGCTGCTAAGGTAATTTGAGTCCTCAGAACCTAATGATGGTGGCGCTGTGTGTGGGTGATTAACAGGAACAACCTCAAAGTATAGTATGAGAACGGATGGCAGGGACAGACGGAAGGAGACGGTGAGTGTAGAAGGAAAAAAAACCTCCAGAGATTCCTGTCATTTTATAGCAGACTCTGTTAACAAACCTGCAGACTTTCTGAACAAATTAGATTGTCTTTGGACTGTGGCTGCTTCTTCTTTAGGTGTCTCAATCATGCTTTTTCAGACCACAACAGATTCCACTGAGGTCTGACATGCCACCTTTTTCTAAGTATGCCAGCTTTTTGTGAGCATTTTAACAAAAATGATAAGGGAACATAGCATACATTAAAACAGTTTTGACATTTGGAATTGTATCTCATATATGATGGAGAAATTAATTCCCATTCAACCATGTTAACAGTTATTTGTGGTGTGCTTTGCTTTTCATGTAGCTGTACACCACACAAATTATGACCAAACCTGCTTTGACAATGATTTGTAGATTCTCTTTGGATTTTGAAACCATCTAATAATTCTAAAATCTCGCTGTTTGAACCACGGGTTCCTTAAATGAATAGCTTAGAAATGTATTTAAAAGGTTATACAATATTAACGTGTGTTAATGTGATATCTGAGAACCAGAAACCTGAAAATTTAATTTCCAGTAGAAGCATGGTATCTAACAAGATCTTTTTCAGTAACTGGACAAATCCTAAAGGTATCACTTATTCCAGCCATTTGTTTATCTACGACTTTGAGCCATCAAAGAAGCTGCTTCCATCAAACTCATGGGTTTCATCAACTGTTTTATTAAGGGAACAATTCAGCTCTGGGTCTAGTTTTGTAGAAGAAAAAAAAAAGCCATACTAAAATCATCTGGTTGAAAATAAAATCATGTATTCTTTTGGATATTTTAATAGGAACAAGGTATGTCTTTTTAATACACCGCTGGTAAACAAAGAACCAAAAATCATTGCAAATAAACTGCTCCTTGTTTGCAGTTTATCTTAAGTTCAAAAGCATTAACTACATTACCCACTTGCTAATTGGCCTAACAGACCATAAATCCTCAAAAAATTATCCTACCAAATCTGAGTGTAAAAGCAACCAAATAAAAATTCGGAAAGACCTCCATAACGCCTGGAAAAGTACTAATGGGGAAATCAGGAAAGCTGCATGAAAGGAAAATATAAAGACTTTAAGGAGATTCAAAGAGGATTTTTTTCAAGCCCTCACACATTTCTATGCACAATGCTCATATATACACCATATAAAAAAATATGCAGTAGTATTTTACCCTTAAGAAGGTAGTTGATGTTATTTATAACTTAACTAAGTCATTTTATGAAACATTTCCCTGAACTTAGGCACAATTTGTTTTGCACATTTCCTTTATCATCTGTGTTTCCTGTTATTTCGTCTTTGTAGGAACATTTTAATAACTGTTGGCAGTACGACAGAGTCGTCTACTTCTGCGGAGCAATTTGCTGTTATTAGCGCATATTTTTAAATGACATAAATGCGTTCAACATGACTGACTTCATTTCAACCAGAAACTATGATCACGACTTCATCAGCACATGCCTTTGTTTCAGTCTACTCCCCAGACACCTGCAGATATTGAATGTACAGATTATTTGTTCTCATTAGTCTTGCATATATCTGGTAGTAATCTTCTTCCTATTAGAGCTTTAAAATTTTCCACTAACTTATGACTTGACTTTGGGGTTTTTCCAAATATCCCAAACTGACTGCAAACACAATGAGCACAGTTCTCACACTGAAGGAGTGAAGGGAGTGAACCCTCAGCTCTCATAAAAGCAGGTATCAGCTTTGTCTGACAAAAAACAAACAGCAAAAACAACCAAAAAACTAAACAAACCAAAACAACAATAATTCCTTACCAGTTATGGATTTTAAAGGAAAAGTCAAGTCACATTCAGAATACAAACTTCTGAAAGTACTTTAAGTATGAAATTATTACATACTGTTCAAAAAATGATAAGTATTTTTAATTAAGAGTAATTTGCATTTGAATGTGCTTTACCGGAGGGATCCATGT
>NW_015150598.1:620728-628677 GCF_000732505.1 Cyprinodon variegatus
ATGTTTTTTCTCTGGCCAGAAGTTCGATCGCAAATCCTACCTCTTCAAGTTGGAAATCCAACGACCAGGACTGCAGTAACCCGTCTGTGGAGGATAATGAATCAGAAAGGTGAAACAACCATATTCTTTTCAAATTTACCCAATGTATTACAACATCCAACTGCCATGCATATGGGCATTGTCAGTTTAACTATAGCTCTGGTGAATTTCAATGGTGAAGTCCTCTGGAAATCTTAAATAATTGTTGTGGATTGCAGATGACGTCACGGTGCGGTATCGGCTGTTGATCAAGTCCCAGTGCTGTGTCTGGTGTTAGTCACAACATGCTATTAACCATGATGTTGATGACCAGTGCACTATGCGAAACAAAGAGTAACAGATTAATGACGTGTTTTTTCTCTGGCCAGAAGTTCGATGGCAAACCATCCCTCTTCAAGTTGGCAATCCAACGACGAACGTGTGGTGATCATTAATCGGGCAAGGTAATATAACAACGTTTTTTTTTCACGTTTACCCGATGTATTCCAACATCCATCTGCCTTGCACGTGGGTATTATCAGTTTAACTACAGTATAGCTCTGGTGAATTTCAATGGTAAAGTCCTCTCGAAACCTTAAATAATTGATGTTGATTATAGATTGTGTCTATTAGTTCCCATTGATTTTGCTCGTAAAACGGACAGAATGGCGCTAGGCTTACCGCACTCCTGCCAGAAGACGTCAGGAGAGAGGTGTTATTTTATTTTTGGCAAAAATGGCTGTTCCTGGACTCAGTGATCACGTCGAAAAAATATTGTTTTAATTTTTTTTTACTGATTAAAGCTAAATCCATTAATTCACATTAAACATATTAGTTGTAGGTATGAATAATGACCCATTGGTTATCCCTTGCTGACCGGACTTTTCCTTTAAGTCTCTAGTTGGTCAAAGAGCCAGTTGCAAAACCATCTTCATTCAGTGTTTTTCTTTTTTTAAATGGTATTTTTGCCTTTAGGAAATGTTTTATGTGTCAGCTCCAAAGGACAACATGTGCCTGAGCACTGAACATAAAACCTGGAGGAAAATGCCAAATGCTTATAAAAAGGCTACCTACTTTTTCATTTTGTCAACTCAAAAAAACAATTTACCAAGTCTGGGTCCTTGATTAGCTGGCTTTTATGCTTGGCTGAACAAGGTTGGAAATCAGAGGCTATTCAGTTAGCTTTCAGCCTGAAGCAGAACTTTTAAATCACTACTACTATTGTGGTTTTATTTTCAGATGAATATATTTTATGTGGTGCTGGGTTAATCTATAAGATTTAGAATGATAAAGCTGATGGATAAAATATTTTGCTGGGGTAGATGTAGCAAAACTGGTGGTGTTACAAGTTTATATCATAGTGGATTTTAATTAGGAAACTGGATTCTTCCGGTTGTTTTGTCTCCTCTTCAAGGAAGAGTCTATGGAGCGAAGAATGTTCTTGAAGAATAGATGAAATGTTTCAACAAAAAAGGGCCATCCAAAAGCCTTACACAACTTATTTTGGGATGTTTTTTACCAGAATTTTTTAGATGCATCAGGATAATAATGCAAGTTATTATGTTTATCAAGTCTCTGTTAACTGTCTGGAATCTGTTCCTTTTTTCACCCTTTATGATCTTCTCAGTGTGTCACAGAAACGGCTCCCATTTAAGCACCACATAGTGGTTTAGTGAGGTACTAACCTTAAAAGAAAAACCATGATAGATCTTTAGAAAGTCCTGAGAATTGTTGATCCAAAACACTACAGAAGATTAAAATAAGTCGCTTGGAAAGAAAAAAAACTCTGATATTTAAACATTTTTTTATTGTATTGTCTCATAGAAACACAGTTTGTGTTTGACCCTGCACTGGAAACAGGAAAACACTCTTTGAATTGTTGCTGTTTTGTTGATGATTTTCCCTTTTCACCCTCATCCCCTCAACCAGTGAGCATCCACATCCCTGACAAGCCCAGTGACACACCTACTTACCACCCACATAACAAGAACAAATGATGGAGCATAATTGCACCCTGAACGTGTTGAAACAAAGTGCTCTCCTTCACATATTACTCATTTTCTCATGAGGCTGAGCTTTTCCATCCCCACAGGGAGGCAAAAGTTAGAAGAACAAGTGGGCCCAGACTGGCTTGCAGGTACAGATACTAGGAGATGGAAGAAACAAGTGA
This sequence comes from Cyprinodon variegatus, assembly GCF_000732505.1. Lineage (NCBI taxonomy): Eukaryota > Metazoa > Chordata > Actinopteri > Cyprinodontiformes > Cyprinodontidae > Cyprinodon > Cyprinodon variegatus. The sequence goes on from NW_015150598.1 coordinate 622,917, forward strand.
ATCCAGAGTAGGAGATTAGTAACAAAAAGGTGTGGAGGACTGGGCGGATTCCCTAAGGTATATTTAGGGTTGAGAAAAGTAAAGGGCGGAGGAGAAACTTGGTGGTTGGATGAAAATAAAACTGAAATTGAAGAATGTTGGATGGGAAGGTCACTCAAATTTAGAGAGGTTTTTTAAAATAGCAACTGCTTTCATTTGAAGAACAGTAGGTGAAAAAGGTTCCATGCAAAACTGAAAAAAAAACTTATTTGAGGGAAAGGGTCTCATTGGAAGCTTATTTCTGTTGAACATGGATTTTGCATCAAATAATAAAAACTTGTATCATGGATCTGTTTCAGATCTTTCTTGTAGACTCCATCTCTGAATTGAAATACCTGTAAAGATAAAGGACAAACAAATATATATTGTATATTAATAAAAGTATGATTATCATTAAAGTAAATTAGAACTATACGAGCTTCTAAAACAGGGGGGTCAAACTCAATTACAGAAGGGACCATGGAAACTGCCAGTTGGACTTAAAGGAAATGTCTGGTCAGCAAGGAATAACCAATGGGCCATTATTTATAACTAAAACTAATACGTTTGCGGTAATTTAATGAATTTGGTGTTAATCATTAAAAGAATAAAAACAATATTTTTTGCTGCGATCACTGAGTCTGGGAGCAGCCATTTTTGTCCTACAATAGTAACACCTTACACCGGACATCTTCCGGCAGTGATGTCACGGTGCGGTAAGCCTAGCGCCATTCTCCCCGCTTTACGAGCAAAATCAGTGAGAACTACTAGACACATCTGCAATCCACAACAATTATTTAAGATTTCCAGAGGACTTCACCATTGAAATTCACCAGAGCTATAGTTAAACTGACAATGCCCACGTGCATGGCAGTTGGATGTTGTAATACATTGGGTAAAATTGAAAAGAATATGGTTATTTCACCTTTCTGATTCATTATCCTCCACAGACGGGTTACTGCAGTCCTGGTCGTTGGATTTCCAACTTGAAGAGGTAGGATTTGCGATCGAACTTCTGGCCAGAGAAAAAACATATTACAGTGCTTCATATAGTGCACTGGTCGTTGCCATAAGGGATAATTGCGTGTTTTGACAAACACCAGATACAGCATTGGGACTTGCTCAACAGCCGATACCGCACCATGACGTAGGTGGCAGTAGTGCCCTTTGAGAAACATGGATGTCTCCAGTAAAGCACATTCAAATGGAATTACTCTTAATTAATTAAAAACAGTTCATCAATTTCATCATTCATTGAAAAGTATGTAATAATTTTATACTTACAGTACTTTCAGAAGTTTGTATTCCGAATGTGACTGGACTTTTCCTTTAAAGCAGGGGTCTCGAACCGGTTCCAGAAAGGGCCACGTGGCTGCAGGTTTTCTTTTCAACTAAGCAATAGCACACCAGACTCCAGTCATCTCATCAACTGAGTGAAATCTACACATGATGACTAAATGAGATGAATGGAGTCTGGTGTGCTATTGCTTGGTTGGAAAGAAAACCTGCAGCCACACGACCTTTTCTGGAACCAGTTTGAGACCCCTGCTTTAAAGCAACAGGATTCTAGGACTCTTAACAAAAAAGTATAAAAGCTGATGTAATCTTCTCCCTCTAGATAAAAGCATAAACTATGGTGGAAACCTCTTTTATCTTTATTGAAATGTTGAGCCTTTATTCCTTTTTTAAAAAGGAATCATCAGCAGCACAGTGAAGGTGTAATATCACAAAAACATAATTCAATAAGATGTCAACTTAACATGCACATCTTTAATACAATTTTAGCATAAAAAAAAACTTCTTTTTTGTGTTAATTTAGTTTATTTATTTCCATTAATTTGAGCCAGATATCTAATAAGGGGCCATTTGTATAAGGGATGAAATACACTTTAATTTCAGTTTATAAAAAGTCTGTTTGCTGTTGTTTCAGAAAAAAATGTTTCCTTTTCAGTCAGAATGTAAAAATTATGCATCAGAAACCCCTCAATGGGTGAACAATATTATTCCGTGAACAGATTTAGAGTGAGGAGACCCATGATTAATGACATTTAAGCCGCAGTCACTAGAGAAAGAAATACATGAACCCTCGGTCACACTGTCAGCCTCCCAGTTACTGACATCTGTTAATAATGCTGAGCAAGCAGACGGGAAACTCTGATGATGCTACAAGTTTTGGGGCCATACTAAAAATCAAAGCTGCCACCGTCTCGCTAATTGGTTTTTTAAGGGGGTTTAAATCCGCAGACAGAAATCATACTGACTTATCGGAAAAGGACCCACCCCCTCCAAAACACACACCCCAACACACTCAGTTTATTATTAGCAGATTTCTGCGTTTGCATGCAACGTCTCTGCAATGCATTTTCCTCCTCCTTCGATCAGATTGGACAGCTATATTTTCCAGCTGCTCTGGGCCAATCATAACACACGTTTAATGTATTACACTCTGAAGTTCTTTGCAAGGAAGTTCTCTCAGAGTAAATTACAAAGCTAATCGCTCTGTACTCTGCTGATAATGGCCCTGTTGACAGGAGTTGCTAGGCTCCAATCTCTCATCCCAATCAGCATCTGTCAGTAGAGGCAAACAGAAATTGTGTGTTAGTGTGAGAAATATAATGAAAAAAGGAAAAAAAAACAGAAACAGTCTCCTGGAAGGGAGTGTGGTCAAGCCGTGGCCCCGCAGTGTCCAGCCTGTTGAAACAACGGCTTCAGATGTTGTAAACATTGACTTTGCTTTGTCAATGTTTACTCTGAGGCTCGGTGAAGAAACTGTGAAGCACTTCATTTTGATTGGAGCTAATTTGACAGCCTGACAGTGCAAAGATCAGCATGTTTGAATGATGCAGCCTTTTTATGGTAAAAGGGCTGCAATTTGCATGCTGGAAAAGATAAACGCAGGAGCAGAGAGTAGTTCTCTTTTTTCTTCTGTCTTACCAAATCCTCAACAAACTCTGCTCTGTATTTTACTTTATTAGGAACCAAATCACGGGAAAGCAGCCTGCCTCCCCAAACACCACCTTGGCAGATGTGAAAACTTTGCAAGTGGACATTTCTCTTAGTGGTGATGTACCTTTAAGATTTTCTTTTTTTTTTTTTTCTTAACTAAAGATATTTTGTCCTTATGAAAAAAAACTGTGGTTTGTTTTCCAAATGATGCCATTCATTTGTGTTCCGCTAGGGTGCGGACCGAAACCATCTTACTGAGACCATTTGGAGAAGCTGCGGTGTTCCAAACCATTGCTTAAAAGGTTCACTTATGAGCAGGTTTCTTCTATTCCAGTCCTCAAAAGCTGCCATCCTTCAACATTGAGATGCATTCTGGCTCTAATGCAGCATTATAAAATAAATTGGCTCATTACCAGATGTATTTCAATGGGCACAAACTCCCCTGCAAAGTTCTTAAATGATATCCAAGGGAGCATTTTTTCAGACACAATGTTAGTCCAGATCAACTGCAGCAACTGAATTAGTCAAACCGCACTGTTCCTCTTGATCATTATGAGAAAAGCCAGTTTCTGTATGAAGGCCTCCCTTCAACTAAACTCACTGTGTGAGAAAATATTTAAAAATGACAAAGTTACAGTTTAAACATGATTGTTATGTAAAAACATTCTCTCTATCAAGATTTGTAGGTTTTCCAGCGACAGAACGTGTTGAAATATGCCCTCTAAACACTCAAAATATTTTTCATAATTACATCTGAAATAACCCTGAGTGTCAAACATTGCTGAATCACAGACCAAGCAGGTCTTTGTTTTGTGCTGAGAGCTAACAGACATATGTTTACATACCAGAGAGCAACTACATTATCCGATAAAGTTGGAAATGAAACAGTCCCATGAGGGATTTTCAGACGTATCCAAGACCCCTCTCGATGTATCTCCACCTTCAATCTTTAAAAGTGATGAATAGGGTCAGTTAATCCTATTAAAGTACTGTTGATATAAAGAGCAGATTTACATAGTTGAGTGGAAGGGGTGGCGGTGTGATGGAGGACAACAGCTATTTCATAAATGTCCTGGGACTAAGGGGGACTGAGGCTGGGACAAACGCCCGGGATCCACTTAGAGAAGCAGAAGGATTGATGGTTGAGGACAGAAGGAGAGAAAGTAAAAGTCACAGAGAGGGTGAGAAAAAGGACAAGAGGGAAAATGAAAAATGTTTCTTTTAGAATGTTCTGTCATCTCATATAAAACATGGTGGCTCCCTTTGCAGTTGCCTAAATAAAAGAGCAGAGCAGCAGGTTGTAGGTGTTACAGACTAAATAGAGTCTGGCTTGTTAAGAAACAATCAAAAGTTAATTACCTTCTCTTGCCTCAGCCTAATAAATTGTATTATAAATAAATAAAGATTTCTGTGTGATACATAAGGGTGATGGTTCAAACATGAAAAAAAGAAAAAACTTCACTGTTGCATAATAAAAGGTAAAAAAAAGTTTGCTTCCTAACTATTTACTAATATTGTTTACAGGTTAAGTACAACAGTCTAAGACAGGGGTAACCAATTTAAAATCAGCAGGGTCCAAATAAAGAAAATCAACAACCAGTAAAGGTCCGGAGACATTTTTAATTATAATCTGTTACTTTAAACAGAATTTAACACTGAAATAAAAAGGTGTTTTTTGAAGTGGAGAACAACAATAGTTCTGTTTGGTATATAGACAATTTCCTGAATCACATATTTTATAAAAAACCCTGAACTGAACGTTTGTTATTTTTTTGTCTTATTTTTATTATGGCTTAATGAGAGCAGTGTGCTTTAGGGTAAACTGCAAGGCTTTAAACCTGGGTTCGAATGGCGACAAATCCATTTCTAAGCACATATCAACGTGCTCATTTTGAGCCTGGATAAATATTTATTTTTGATTCTGTTCATGGTGGAGAATCCTGCTTCACAGCAGCAGGTTTAGCCGAACATACTCTAAATGTGGAGGGTCATCTTTGAGCATGCCATTTCACTTTTCTGTCACCAGTTCACCACAGTTCTTCCAGCAGTCCACATTTTTTCTGCTCTCTTTTTCTCATCGTCTTCTCCTTCTTTCCCATCGGCTTGCCACAGGTTTGCCTGCTGTGTCTAAAAGTAGCAGCAGCAGCAACCCAGACTGAAACGGCTCATTGGATAATTTGTATCACGTCTCGCCTGGTCCCGGACGCTCCGGAGGGCTTTACAATATTAAAAGGAGAAGCGGCGCAAGATGACAGCAAGATGACAACTTATAAATGTTTCAAATCAGGTTGGATCCAGATTAGCCAGCAGGTGGGTCTGGATCTGGACTCTGGTCCGCTAATCCGTGACCTCTGGTCTAAACAAATAGGATTTTTTTGCTTTGATTTAAAACAGCTTAACGTTTTATCATTTTTACAGTTTTCTGGATGTTTGTTCAAGATTAGTGGAGGATGCAAACAAAAAGCTGCTTTACCGTCTTAGGTTCTAGGTACAGAGAGCCGACATGAACCAGATTTACTGAGAACTCTAAGTTTCCTAATCCTGAAATATGGAAAACTCTGAGTTTTCCTTTTCACATAGAGCTTTCTCAACCTCTGTTTCTATCACTGTAGTAACATTCTCCCCAGAGCTAACCTGGTCGGTAGCAGGTTTTCTGCAGTAAACTCAGAGTGTCCTCTGTCTCCACTGTCCTTACAGCCAATCCTTTTATTTAATGATTTATTCAGATTTTTTTCGTAGTTTTGTACATAGAAAAAGGAAAAATCATTAACTTCTCCGTTTGATTAAAGAATGGTCT
>NW_015150598.1:628687-642665 GCF_000732505.1 Cyprinodon variegatus
GTTCACCACAGTTCTTCCAGCAGTCCACATTTTTTCTGCTCTCTTTTTCTCATCGTCTTCTCCTTCTTTCCCATCGGCTTGCCACAGGTTTGCCTTCTGTGTCTAAAAGTAGCAGCAGCAGCAACCCAGACTGAAACAGCTCATTGGATAATTTGTATTACGTCTCGCCTGGTCCCGGACGCTCCGGAGGGCTTTACAATATTAAAAGGAGAAGCGGCGCAAGATGACAACATGCAGTAATTTATTAATGTTTTAAATCAGGTTGGATCCAGATTAGCCAGCAGGTGGACCCTGGTCCGCTAATCTGTGACCTCTGGTCTAAGGCCTTGCTAAACAAATAGGATTTTTTGTTTTGATTTAAAACAGCTTAGTGTTTCATCACTTTTACAGTTTTCTGGATGTTTGTTCAACATTAGTGGAGGATGCAAACAAAAAGCTGCTTCACTGTGTTAGGTTCTAGGTACAGAGAGCAGACTTGAGCCAAGAGACCTTGGGACCATTTCATGAACCCGGTTTACTGAGAACTCTAAGTTTTCTAAACCTGAAATATGGAAAACTCTGAGTTTTCCTTTTCACATAGAGCTTTCTCAACCTCTGTTTCTGTCACCATAGTAACATTCTCCCCAGAGCTAACCTGGTCGGTAGCAGGTTTTCTTCAGTAAACTCGGTGTCCTCTGTCTCCACTGTCCTTACAGCCAATCCTTTTATTTAATGATTTATTCAGATTTTTGTCATATTTTTGTACATAGAAAAAGGAAAAACCATTAACTTGGTCTGTTAGACACATAAGCTTTTAAAAACAAATATTACATCTCCGTTTGATTAAAGAATGGTCTACACTTTTTCAAAGAGAAATAAATATTAAAGGGAGAGGATTCTACAACTCAGTGACAGGATATGAGATTTATGTGTCTTTGGTTTGTTTAATATGAGCGACATGTGGAGGCAGAGTCGACCTACTTAGAGTTTTTTAAACTAATTCATAGCAGCCGTAATGAACCCAAAAACTCAGAGTTCCTGACCTTAGGCTAGATCAATTTAGAGCTGCGTATTTGAATGAGTTTTTTAAACATGCTTCATGAAACTGGCCCCTGAGATTGCATTTTTGGTGCTAATCTATTCAATGATTAACAGACTAACAGAAGTATTTTAAAGTCTATTCTCCAAAGCTTGAGGAGCCAGTTTTGGCGCTGCGCTGGTGTGCTCTGCTTTCTTAGTTTCAGTGAGGACACATGCAGCGGCATTCTGTATCAACTGCTCTTGTTAAATTTGATTTGATTTTTTAAATTCTAATGAACATAAATACATTTATTATTGCTAAGACATTTGTCATATAATTCTGGTAAGGTCCTTTAATAGAGGGCTCACATTTTAATAGTTTCATGTGACTGAAGGTCGATGTACTCACCAGTAGATCACCTCACCTGGACGTTTAGGCTGATTGGTGAATTCTAGCTGTAATGACGGACATGACTGTCAAGTCTCCCATTTTTACCAGGAAACCACCAGATTTTACCTCTCACTCCCGCGTTCCTGCGACATTATCAGTCTCCTGTTAATTTCCCATATTATTTTAGAAAATAACTATATTTAAAAAAACTACAACAAAAAAACACTGATCTGCCTCTCCAAATGGAACTGTCGCTAGCATCGCAAACTAAAATCTGATCACCTTATTGTGGTGAGCAATAGGTTGGCCAATTTTAATTTAAATTTTTTTGTGCACATGTCTTAAGATATAATGAATACTGGAGCTTGGGTAGTTGGACAGCTCGCAGTGGTTATCGTACAAGTTGGCTTTTAATTGAATATATTTGTACCTTTCCAAATTAAGTTGAATATAAAGATTATAACATTTGAGTTGATTTTAGCCGTTATTCATTTGCCTATCTTGTCATATCTAGGATTGTGGTTCTTCAACATTGTCCTACGTGCTGAGGTTTATTTAATTAGCTTGTTCCATGGGAGCCAATTAGTAACCAGATAGTGACATCAATGTTTGTACTGGTGCTTCTGATACGCCACATTTGTTGTAGTCCCTGCTAAGTTTTCTTTACAACAGTATTTAAAGGTACACTATGCAACTGGTGTTGATTTTCCAGCCAGGCTCCCCCCAGAGGGCGAAATTAAATGTGCACTGTCGTAAATATGCTCAGCTGTTCTCCTGGTCTCTCCGTCAAGCCAGGCGCGATTGTTTTGTGCTTAGCAGACAGGCGAACGCAACGAATCACCATGTCTACTGCGGTAAGTGACTATTTTGTTCTAATTTTCGAGTTTGAAAATTTAGCGTGTTTTCATACATTATTGTTATGCATGTGTCTAAATAACAAAGATTGTAGTTAGCCAAGTTCTCCCCGTAAAGCAAGACCGACTCTCTGACTTCTGAGCCTGTGGGTGCGGGCCGAGGGCTCCTGCAATTGCAAGTAAAGTATTTCCCCTACATACCACCAGGGCAGCCGAGAAAACCTTTGTTCGACCTAAAATGACACATTTAATCATCCAAAACGTTATGGAGCACATTAATTAACTGAAAAATGTTGCATAGTATGCCTTTAAAGATAAGTTATAGATCTAAGGTTAAGGTACATGTAATCTAAGCTTTCAATTATTGCTCAATCGTATTTAACAAACCTACTGTACATTTTAAACTTTTGTATATTTCACCCAGTACTCACAGTCCCTCACTACCTTTAAATAAATGTGCTCCATTCTATTCTACAGATGTACAAATTTCTTCTTATTGCTTTGTGAAACCATTGTAGCTAATGTTAAGGGTTTAAATTACACAGTATTTGCTTTGTTTTCTGTGCTAAATCAGATGAGATCCCCTTGATGTTGTAGACAAATACAGAAGTCATCATCCGGCAGAAAATGAGCTCCTTGGGGTACTTCATGAAGCTCAGCCTCTTAATGAGGCATTTAATCTACTCAAGATTTACTCCTCGTCTTTTCCCACACATTTGAAAGTCAGAAGAGTAAAGTAGGCAGAATAAGAACAATTAAAGATCTTATTGTTTAAATGGGTGTCATGTTTACAATAGAAATACACAGTCAGCTCCTGAAATCGGTAGGTTTTTTTCCACTGTCTGAGTTTGATTAGGTGGTACAGTAAACACGGAGGTATCTCAGCCCATATGCATGTCTGGGTTTTAACTGTGGGAATATTTGCTATATTTTATTACTATTTTAGAGAAAACAGCTTAGATGTGCATTGGCTTTTGATGTGTTTGTTGTCAGTTTCAGTTTTCTTTTCTCAGATTTCATTCGTCTTCAAATCCTTCTGCAACTCTGAGTTCACCTTTCTGAGAATAATGTAATCTCACCTGTCATTTTTCATGTCTTCTTTATATCCTTACTGACAGAAATTCCAAAACAAGCCCCGACATGGCATCATTTCATGCACTATGAGATAAAGTCATTAAGCTTATCAATCTAATGTGTTTCAAACTGCTTTGTACATACCCATCTGTTTTCTGTTGTCACGGGTTTCATAAAACAGATCTTACTAAATACCGCTTTAAACCCTGCAGGTACATACACTTTGCAACTATTTTGCAGTAAGGTCCCAGATCTTCTACCAGATGCAGTGATCAAAGAGCAAGAGAAACATTTTTACTAGTTCATTATTCTTGTTTATAACCCTAATTTGGAGGACCAAAAATAGCATAAGCTTTCAGTAGGTAGCATCTACACAGTCTTTGAGAATCAAAAAAGCTATTTGCTTTGGCTGTAATTCACAGGTATACCTAAATATGGGAAGGCTTCTCATTGGTACTGACTCATCCACAATACTACATATAATACAGGTAATGCACCCTTTAAAATTAGCCATGAGGAAACAAGCAGAGAAGACCCAAAAACTCAGAGTTCCTAACCTTAGGCTAGATCAATTTAGAGCTGCTTATTTGAATCTGATTTTTTTAAACATGCTTCATGAAACTGACCCCTGTGATTGCATTTTTGGTGCTAGTGTATTCAGTGATTAACAGACTAACAGAAGTATTTTAAAGTCAGCGGTCTAAAGAGAACAAACAAACTAGTCTTTCTAATCAGTCTCAGTAAAAATATGAACTTACATCATGACCATCAAGTCCTGTTTGCCCTCACATACTGTAAGAAGACTACCCTTTACATTTTTAGTTGTATTTCAAGACTGTTAGAGGTTGAAAAAGGAGGGTAAACCTCCCTGTCCAGCCTGTATTCGACTAACCTTGATAGGTTCACAATATTTTCATCTTCTGACAATCTCCTTTAAATTTTGGTTGACAAAAGCAACCTTATGTGATACAGATTTGAAAGTAAGAAGAAATTATAAAGTTCACTGCATCAAGCTCCACTTTGAGTTCTATGACTTTCAGTGGGGGGGCAAGAAACTTCAGACTCATGAGTAAGTAATTAGAAATTTTCCATCTAACAAAACACAACGATAAGTTTCAGGGAAATGGCAGATTCCCTCCTGTTTTTAATGGGTTCTGCTCATACTTAAATCACTCTGCAAACATATTGCCGTGTGAAATGTAATAAAAGTACACCATTTGATTATGTTGGGCCCACATGAAACCAAGGATAATCAAACTATCATGGCATTTTTTTTAACATTCAGACTAAGTTTACAAGCAAAGGATAAAATCCAGTTTTCCCTCAGGCTTTGGGATCATTTCTAAGAACTGCTTGGCTCTGGGCTCTTCAGTTGTTTAAGCAGCTCTGACCCCTAGATAATTTTCATCGTGCAGTGACATCTGGGCTGTTACAAGGCTCACACTCTGATTACATTTCATTGCTTTGTTGCCTACAAAGCTAACTAGCAGCTGTCAGGATACAATAACTCCTTCAGAGTCAGTAGTGTCAGCTGTTTTCTTTAAAGTATTTTGAAAAGGAATTTAACATACAACCTTTTTGATAAGAAGAAAATAAAGTTGTTTAATTTTAGAGAAACTTTTTAAAGAGTTTTTTTTTAAATATTTGTTTCGATGCAATGGAGCTAATAGTGACCTGTATGGGCCTTTGGCATCAAATCATAGCCCTGTAAAATCATGCTGAAATCTCTTGATGGATTTCTATTTATACAGTCTCTCTGGATCGGGGTGTCGAAATTCAGTCCTTTTGCAATTTTAGATGCCTCTTTGCTTAAACATCTGAATCAGCATTTAGTCATCTACATCTGCAAAGATGTGAATCTTCTAAAACCTGCAGGATACTACCACAACAGAACAGGTCTTTAGCAATTCTGCTTTTAGAGCAGCTTTTCTTGGCATTTTAAAGAGAAAAAGCTATTATTTGAAACAGATATGGTAGAGTAGAGACACATCTACAGCGTTAAAGATACTATTGGGCCCAATGACCATTGCTATAAATATCTGCTTTAATTTTTTTTTTTTTAAAACATAGATAAATCCATAGTAAAATCCGGCTGGTCAATTCTGAGGCCCATCAAAAATAGCACCGATGGTAGACCATTCCCTGAGTCAACAAACTGGTTATTCCAAAGAAGTTGAAAAACAATCCACTGAACTTTGTTTCAAAGTTTGAAGACGTTTCGCTTCCCATCGTGGAAGCTTTTTCAAATCAAAATGTCAGAAATAGTTTTGAGTTTGAGGCTTTATACAGTAGCCCAACAAAGCCTTGTTTTTGCTTTGAAAACATGCAATTTGAAACAGATGAAAGGGTCCACTGCTTTGGAATGGGGGTCGTTTGGCTTCTTTGTTAGCCTGCGATGCTTCATACCTGTCTATGTCTCTGAATGTCTCAGAGACATTCAATCTTTCACATAGGCCAAATGACCCTGGACCTATTCGTCCGTTTCAATTTGCATGTTTTCTAAGCAAAAACAAGGCTTTGTTGGGCTACTGTGTAAAGCCTCGAACTCAATGCTATATCTGACATTTTGAATTGAATAAGAATGAGGGATGAATGAGAATCTTCACTAGCAACACGCTGGTTATTTTCTACCCTTATTTATACAATTCTCTAACAGTGAGCTTTTTTTTCACATGTCATCCTGTATATATCTTAGGGAAACACAAAATCATAGATTGGCAGTTGAAAGCTCATAAACAACATAAATAACGGAATAATTATTTCTAAAACCCTTCAATTAGCATTTTATTAGTAGAACTGTTGCTCATAACCGCCACAGCTGTGACTTATAACAACAATTATGTCAAAGATGTGAGTCTCATCCACTCAATAGAGTGACATTAAAAGTTGGATTTTTGGAATTTTTTTTCCATTACAATAAAAGCTGAATGTATAAAAATGGATTCTACACATCTCTACAGAGGGTGATGTGTTATGAGAACATTTGTTTAACTGTTTCTGGTAAATGCAGAGGTGTTATTAGACTTAGTATTTTGTTTTTAATTCTTCACTGTTGAGGATGACTGTAGTGCAAAGGTTACTTTTCAAGTAAGGTCTCTGTCAGATAATGAGCTAACCACAAAGGGGTTTCCTATCTAAAAATGTATATCCATAGCCAAGTTGCCATGCAATATTTTAAACAATGAAGCATGAAATCTGCATGACTTCTGTCCGTAAAAGTGTTTTTTCAACTAAAGGGCTTAGATCATACCTCTTGATATAAGCAAACCTAATTTATTTGCACAGGGAAAGCCCCATAGAGCCTGCAAGCATCTGCCCGTGATTACAACTTGGGACAACACTACAACAATGTTTGGTTGGGCTTGGCAAATAGCAGGGGAGAGCCCAGAAATGATCGCACACAACAATTTCTGAAGAACCCAAAGTAGGCTGCGGTTATGGATGATAATGGGAAAACATTAAGAACTTACTCAGAACTTTCCTGCTTGACTTTATTCATTTTCACCTTTCATTTCATGTGCAATAACAATGTGATTAAATAAAACAGATTGTCTCTCAAGCAGATCACAGCAAAGTAAACAAAAATAAAACATGCGCTTATTTATCTATGTTTACTCACGCATTATTAGAAGTTAAGCAGCCTTATTGCATGTGGTTCTTGCTATTACACATTATGGTTGTCTTGAAAGTACAGTGTTTGTTTAACTCAGACTTATGACTCATTCGGGCACAAAAAGCTCGTAAACCAAAAGGATGAATCACTGCTGTGTTGACAGATGGCAAAGAACCAATTTAATTTGGATATTTTGGCTCTTACCAGCAGCCTGTCACAAAGGCACAATTTATTTCCATTTTTGTAGCTGAACCTGCAAAAAAATGCCAAAGATAGCACAGAATTGCATACAAAGATTGGAGTTTGAAGGTCCATTATGCTGATTTCCAAATAGTTAAACTCTTAAGGACAATAAACTAAAGGTGCCCAGCTCAGGTACAAGAAGCAGATAATAAAAGAGATGAAAAAAAAAAAAAAAACACTGTCAAAATGTACAGAACAACTTGTAACAACAGCTCTTGTAATCATTTGCATCAGGTGTATAAAGACAACCAGGAATGAATGTTGTATTTGGATACCGACTACCCTTGATGGGACCATAAACACTTCCCCAATGATGTGTTTTCATTTTCCAGTGTTTTATGGTCATAAGTTCTGCAAGTGTTCTGTGAATATTTATTCTGCTGATAAAAGTCTTTTTACTTGTGCCTCCAGCTCTTTCTTCTTATTTTATTACTAATATATGTCATTCTGACTATAAATACAGCTTAAATATAGCTTTGATAACCTAAAAGTGGGTCTTTCATCACCTCTTGAAGATAGAGCCTCTGAAGTTTCAACTTTATTTAACTTAATAATAATTAACTGATTTTATTTGTTGCTTTTTTTAATGAAGGATTCCTGGAGTAGCTTTATATATAGCAGAAAACACCTTCAAAGGTTCAAAGAAAAGACATTAAGCTAATTAGGTTTGTACACACCCCTGCAAATGAAAATAAATCTAGGTCCTAACCACATAAACACGATTAACTGGATGCTCAAATCTTCACAGTTGGTTATAAAAGATGGTGACAAATAACAATTTACTAAATTCTCTATGCTTAAAGTCTCTGATAATTTAAAATGTTATTTCAGGACTTTTCTGTGTGTTTTCTTTTCTGAAGGTGGACACTCAAGGTTAACGTTCAGCAGTTTGATTCAACGGAAAATAAATCCATTGTATGTATCCATTTGTTCGTGCAGGGTCATATGGGGTCTGGCTTCCTTCTCCCTCTCCAAAAGTCGTTTGGAGAGGCGGGTACACCCTTGTCAGGTCACCAGTCCATAATGAATAAACACAGAGAGAGAAACAGGACGAACAATAACAAACAGTGACTCATATGTAAGGTTTAAGGTATGAGGGTGTGCAGAATACCTGCAGATAATAGGGAGAACATGCAAACTATGTGAATAACAATACATCAGCCTTTATACATCAATTAACTGAAGAATGATTAATTTAAACTCATGCCCAATTTAAACATCAATCCACATCATCATCTGTAATATACACATTTATTTTGAAGTACACAAAGCTTGAGACTATAGTAGACAGCAAATGTACTATGTACATCATTCTATTATTTTTATGCTGAACAATGGAATTCTTTTTTTTTTAATGCCCAATATGTGTAAAAGAAAGGAAATTCTCTATTCATACAAGTCATTTATTGTAAGTTGATATGTAGATATTATGTTAGGAGAAGATATAGCATCACATTGATTGCAGACAGGTAAATTGCATGGAATGAAAGTTGTGTTATGACAGATTTGTGAAATCGGCAAGCATCCTATCTTCGTTTAAAAAACAAACAAAAAAACAACAAAAAACAGTGTTGTACTAAAGCTGGTGATTTATATTCCTAATGCATACCTTAGTTAACAGAAATCCCAGTTGGGTTTTCGACCCAGGATCTTCTATTGAAAAATAACAGTGGAACCAACTGGAACACCATGCAGTCACAACGCAGAAAAGTGTATTGTGACTTGCTACATATGCATTTAGTCTGAATTTAAAAAAGAAGTATGAAAATAATGCTGGTCATAGTGAAGTGATGCTAGGCTCGAGTCAGTCTGCTCAACACAGCTTCAACCTTTTTGAAGCAGAAGTGTTGCTGAGAAATGTTTCAAGCGCACCCCAGTCGCGTGACCCCTGCGAGACAGGCCTTTATATGTCACACTCCGTATCAATCTCACAGTAAGTTCGAATTATCTGGCCGTTTCATTACTACTGAAGTAATTTAATACATTAGACTCTAGGTTCAAACCTTGGGTTTTTTCCCCTTTACAGTTTTATTTAAAGACAGGAAAAGAAATGTTATATTTAAGTCTAGTTTAGAATTGATTCAAAGTAGTTTGCTTCATTTACATAGATCTAAAATAGATAGACACACATATCTCTACCCACCACAGTCATCCACTGATTAATAGACATATGACAGATATTTATTCACACAAGACATCTGAACAGTTATTAATGCTTCTCCTTTAATACTTTTCATCTTCATCTGACAGAACAACAGCAGAAACACGGAGAACCCGTGAGAACTACTGGGCAGCAGAATTGGTTTGAATCATTTGAACTATCAGAATTAGTTAAAGGATAATTTATTCTTGTTTTCATACAGTTGTAGGTGTAGTCCGCTCAAATATTAGGCCGCATGGATCGAGAAATGCAAAAAAAATACAGATACTGTATGCAATAGAGGGACAAGGAGGGTTTCAAACCCAAATCTGATAGTTAATAGGCATGCATGTTAACCTGTCTGCCAAACGACTGTTTACACAGCCTGGAAACCAGGACAGATTATAATTCTGAGCCTTAGTGAGGGGACCACACCGTCACATAGCTGTTATCATCAGAAAGGCTGTTTATCATTGTTTCTTTTTTATTATTTATTTGTATTGTCATTTTCAATACTACTATCATGGAACAAACACGTTTTGCTGTGAAATAATGCAGCCATTAGGATAGCTGCTCAGTTGTAGTTCTGATGGCTATCCAGCAGATGCTGCCATTATAAACTGTTTAAAATGTATCAAGCATGGTATCGACTTTTGGCCAATTGTGTCAAATTGGTTCTTTGGTTCATGAGGCTTCGAAATTGCCATAACTAATAATTGTCTGATTCCAGAACAGAGAAGGAGGCTGTTTTGTGACAGTGACCCTAGTGGTTAAACATTATGGTGTTGCTTTAATTGAAGCACTATACCAGGGGTAACCAATTAAAAATGGCTTAATGAGAGCAGGCGGCTTTAGGCTGCCCTGCAAGGTTTTAAACCTGCGTTTGATTGGTGACAAAGCCATTCTAAACCGCATATCAAGGTAGTCATATTTATTTTTCATTATGTTCTGTGTAGGGAATCCAGCTTCACAGCAGTAGGTTGAGCCAAACATACTCAAAATGTGCAGGGTCATCTCTGAGCACACCATTTCACTTTTCTTTAACCAGTTCCCTGCTATTCTTCCAGCAGTCCACACTTTCTCTTCTCTCTTTTTCTCATCGTCTTCTCCCTCTTTCCCATTGCTTGCCACAGGTTTGCCTGCTGTGTCTAAAAGTAGCTAGCAGCAGCAACCCAGATTGACACAGCTCAATGGGTTATTTGTATCACATGCAGCCTGTTCTCGGACACTCTGGAGGGCTTTATCATGTTGACAGGAGAAGCGGTGCAAGTGAAGTTAGACACTGTGGTTGGAAAAAATGCAGTAATTTCTAAATGTTTTGAATCAGGTTGGGTCCGGATTATCCAGCAGGTGGGTCCGGATCCGGACCCTGGTCCACTAATCCATGACCTCTGCACTATACCATTCATTAAAATGCATATCAATTGAACGTTTAGCTGCAGTTGAACAACGACAGAGTAAATGAAATGTTTCATTATAATAACAAGTTGTCATGTAAATGAAGGCCAAAAAAACAACAATATTATATCTCCATAGTGAAAAAATTATAGAAAAATAAAAAATCTGATACATAGCACAAAAACAGGTGAAACTATTAAAAAATACTTACATTGGGTCACATTAAATGGCTCTGCTATGATTGCCCAGGCCAAGGGTTTATTCCATAATCCAACATCAATGGGATCAGTTTTAATGCATGCATGAATGGTGCCTATGGCTGGACCTAATAACCATTAAAGAGGGCTTTAGAATGAAATATGAAAACAACAGCAGTGGTCATGCATAAAACCTTATTCTGTTTTAAATTATTGCTTGTGTCCAGCCCTGAAAGAGTATTTTACCCTACAGACATGGGGCAATCATTGTGTTTTTCCTTGAAATTAGTAAACCATTTCATCTGGTATTCTAATAATGCAGTTGCATTTTTCTTTTAGCATAGCCTAGAAAAAAATAGTGAAACCATTTATTGTCCCACAAGGGACAAATTCTGGTGTTTACAGCAGCAAATAGATTATAGAAAACAATTGTCACACAAATGTGGACCTTAGAAAAATGTGTAAGAATAACATACTAGTGAGGTGTTAATAGAAAAACAATAAAATACTGTACTGTAAAAATTTTTATCAATAAAAAAAAGTGCACCTGGAGAATATATAACCAATATACAGCTATGGATATTTGAAAATAGCAGCAACGTCAGAGATGTGCAAAATGACAGCAGCATGTTGTTTCCCAGCTCCTGCATGGAGTCCAGAGGGCATCCAATCACAGAGTTGGCCTTCCTGATCAGCTTATCCAGGCACTTTCCTTCGGCTACAGATGAGCCACTGCTCCAACAGACAGCTCTAAAGATGGCCAGTGCCACAACAGAGTCGTAGAAGGTCTTTAGGAGCGCCCCCTGCACTCCCAAAGACATCAGTCATCATCTTAGCAGGAATATACTGCTCTGACCTTTCTTATACAGAGCCTCAGTGTTATGCGTCCAGCCCAGTTTGTTATTCAGATGAACACCTAGCTACTTATAAGTCAATATCTTCAAAGTTATCTGGCTTTGCCGCAGGTATGCTAAAGGCTAGACTCTGGGGTGTGTCACAACAAAGTGACATCAGTACTGGCTTAAAATGGAAACCCTTAAACTGTAATTCCTCATGAATACTTTAAAAATAGCCTAAAGGAATTCCTGTTGGATGCTCTTCACGTTTATAATTGAGAGATTCATCATAACACAACCAGTGACAGGCTCCACCAATAAGAAGGAGTGCCAAAAACCGATCAAGCCACCCTGATAGAGGAAAGCCGAAGGCAAAAACAATTCAACCTATTAGGTTACAGGAGAAAATATAATTATTTTTTATTACTTTTATTACAAAAATAAGTTCACCTTTTGAAGACTGGTGAAATGGGATATGTGAGAACAGTATGCGTGCATGCTACAGATTCAATGTTTTGACTTTAATCTGTTTTGGAACCGTTATGGTTGCACACATGTGTATAACAGGCTGTCATTGCTTTTCTGCATCAATGAACAGAAAGTACTCTGTAACAAATCAAAGCTAAACGTCAATATTGGATACTTTCCACTGAAACCATCAAAACTGAGTTCTATAAGAGTGGGTTGGCATTAAAAACACTTATTGGAACCAGTGTACAACATTTAATGGGTTGATGCTTTGGTATGTCTGAAGGAAGCACACACCCCATCGTGAGCAAAGAGGGACTTCCCCACAAATTCTGGAAGCACAGCATTCTTGACGCTAACGTTAAAGTCATGCTGACATGGAAAGCAACTTTAAAAAATAATTTTATGAAAGTACACCAATGGAAAATATGGATAAAAAGCCCCTGAAATATTTGTCCTTATTGTACATTCATCAGAAAAATATGATCCATGAAGTCTTTTGGCTGCTGGAAATGTGTTTTTTTGCTGCATTTTGTGCATTGGAAGTTACTCAATACTACCTAAAGTAGTGATGCCAAGGTTCTAATTTATTGCCATGTGGGGAACATAAAGCGTTATGGTTAGTGATATTTTGATTCATTTTTAAATTCATGATACTCAAATCAAGCCAATTATGAGAAGTACTCCTTGGGCTACTTTGTGGTTATGGAGTCACATTGAAACAAAATTTGTGGATGATGAGAATTGTTGGAAGCGGAAAATGTTTTTTTAATCCTTTAGTCCAGATTTAGCAAATATATAAAAACCCAAAACAATAATAACATGCAAAGAGATCTCTTGAACCTCTTGGCTCATTTAAAGTGTTCTACCTAAGACTAATATGCCCCAAAAGAGTTGAATTCATCTTAGAAACAACATTAAAAAAAAAAATTAGAAAATAGAAAAATAGAAAAATCACTTCTATTTTAGAGGCCTATAACTTAATATAAATTTGAATAAGAGTATGAACATAACATACAGCAGAAAGCTTAAATGAAAAATAATTTCTGCCAAAAACGTTTAAAGCACTATAACTTCTCCTTTTGAAAGTATTTTCAGAACACAATATCTAGCAAATCATAACACAGAATCTGGGCACATGCTGCACCAAAACAATACAAAAATAAATTACTAGTATTAGTTAATAAATGTTTAGGAGAACCCCCAACATTTTAAGTACCACTATGTGCCATTTTCTTTTTTTTTATTCTGGTTATTTTCTTATCCCTAATCGTGTCTATATATTTTGGGATCTCTTAGAAACCCCAGTAAAGATGTATTTACTTTTTTTTAAAAAGAGAGAAACAAAACAAAGAGAATAGTAGCCGACTCCAAATTGGACTCCTGGTATCTCATATAACTAGTTACGTTTACACAGTTACATTTACTTGAATGCATTTTCTAAAAGTTTTTGGAGTACCTTTGGGAGTAGTTTTGCAACACCGTAATTTTTAGTTTTCTTGACTGATATCATCGTGAAGTGCACCTTATCTTACTTAAGTAACAATTTTAGTTATTCTACACATCACAAGTACTATAACTTCACTGAACACAGCCCAAAAGTGTTCAAAGTGATGTGAAACAACTCCACCAAAACTAGGTTTACACTGACAGACTTGAAGTGTTCCTTTTCCCTGCTTACTAAACACACACTGCAGACTCAGACAATTGCATTTTCAGGAATGTGGCAATAGAGATTAGCCTGGGTGCCATTCCGAACTTAGTC
>NW_015150598.1:644603-646446 GCF_000732505.1 Cyprinodon variegatus
TCTACTTTCTAGCCATTAAGTTAATATCTAGCGTGCTATGAATGTATTGGTTATATTGCAGAAGACTTGTAAAAGACTTTTTTCTTTAAGTATTTTCAACAAAAAGCAATGGCAGATTTGAATACACTTAAAGGTATCAGGCTTATACACTGAAGTCGCTGTGATGCATCTAATGGGGGAATTTGAAAAGTAAGATATACCTCAGACAAATTTTTAAAACCTGTTGATTTGCTACCCCATGGCAATTTTTTTAAAGTTCAATAATTTCCTGAAACTTTAGTATTAAGTAGATGTACACGGAGTATTGAGCTTGGGTACTATCTAAGATTTAACCTCTGTTTTTTCCCTGTTCTGATCATTGTCTGATAGGATAGTTTTACATTGTTTGACATTTCCCTAATCCTCATGAAATGTTTTACAACTACAAAGCTGAGGGTACCTACTTGAGTTTTATTCCAACCCACACACCCCTTGACAGTGAAGAACAAGAGTACATCCTCTGTCATTGAAGATCATGAAGGTAACACACGAGAGGTGTAACAGAAACGCTTCAGATGATGAATTACTGAATGACATTTTCTAAGAGCTTCCATAGCTTTTTAACTCGTTATTGAGTTTCTTCAAGTACATGCCTCATGAAACACAAGCCAAAAGTTTACAAAAAGGACAGAATTGAAAACACAACAGTTTTAAACCAAACAACTAGTTAAAGTTTGCACATTGTTGACAGATTGCTCAATGCTGTAAGAATTTAAAGACTTATTTTTGTTTTTTGAGTTTTTGAGGCATTAGTGGCTCGTTTTCTCGAATCTAGGGTGACAGATGTCCTGATCATTGTTTTTTTTCTTGTAAATAATTCGTTGAATTTTAACCTGACTCATGAGTGTTTTATATGTGAATCAAATCATTACGTCACATCATGACTTAATAATATTTCGTTACCTTACTATTTTCTCTTACTGCTCTTCAGTACTGCAGTTATTTTTTACATTATCTCTTAGTGCTCTTTGATATTTTCTCCCCAACAGAAAGTACCCAGGGCTCAGCCTTCACTGGTTTACGTGTCTTTTCTCTTATAACTTTGGCTGAAATAAACTTTCTCCCAGTGTTTCTGCATTTTGCATTACATATTTTCTGGATGAAACTATTGACAAAGCCATCGATGAAATTACCTTTTGTGCTCTTTTGGTTTGTCTTTCTCCTGGCTCATGTCTTCAATGTTAAGCTGTCTGTTTTTCCAGTATCTTGCATTCGATTAGGCCATGCCTGTCCACAACTTTGTTTGTTCTGTTTTTATTTACTTTAGAATCTAGCAAAGTATTTTTTTTTTTTTACAAACTGTGTCTTTTCCTTGGACAGAAACACGAACAGTCTTAGCAGACAACAGTTTTGTTCTAAATTGCTTGCAGAAAACACCCTTGGACGTGTACTTTTTTTTAGACCTACTCTGTCCTCATTTTGTCCTCACATACCCTAGCTGGCCATGGCTGATTTTGAGCCTGGTTCTTTAATTATATATAACAGCAAACAAATGACAGAAAATTAGTAAAAAGCTTTTTAAGTGTAAAGAAAAACATAGATACACTTTAAAGCCTTTAAAACAGTTATTTACATTATTTTGATGTCAAGAGATTTTTATTTTATTTTATCCACCCCCCCCACCACCACAAAAAAAAAAAAAAAAAAAAAAAAAAAAAAAAAAAAAGGAAAAAAGCTAAGAGACTTAGGGTGACCTGGATTATTTAGTTCAGACTAACTCATTCTGACAGATCTTCCAGCCCTTTTATATGACTTCACTGCAGGATAAATAATAAAAGGGTCAGATGGAGAAAGACACAACATT
>NW_015150598.1:649018-661583 GCF_000732505.1 Cyprinodon variegatus
GGTCTACGTTCCTACCCTCACCTATGGTCATGCAATCTGGATCATGACCGAAAGAATGAGATCCTGGATACAATTGGCTGAAATGAGCTTTCTCCGCAGGGTGGCTGGGCTCTCCCTTAGAGATAGGGTGAGGAGCTTGTTCATTTGGGAGAGGCTCAGTGTAGAGCCGGTTCTCCTCCACATCTAGAGGAGTCAGTTCAGGTGGCTCTGACATCTTCTTCTGATGCCCCCTGGACACCTCCCTCGGGAGGCGTTCCAGTCACGTCCCACTGGGAGGAGGCCCAGGGGACGACCCAGGACACGCTGGAGAGACTATGTCTCTCGGCTGGCCTGGGAGCGCCTAGGGCTTCCCCCAACAGAGCTGGAGGAGGTGTCAGCGGAGAGGGAAGTCTGGGAGTCTCTGCTTAGTCTGCTGCCCCCGCTACCCGGTTCCGGATAAAGCTAGAGACGACGAGTATGAGTATATATATGTCATAGATGTCATAACACACCTATATATATATATATATATATATAAAGGTGTGTTATGACATCTATATAAATCTATATATATATATATATATATATATATATATATATATATATATATATATATATATATGTGTGTGTGTGTGTGTCAAGTAATATGTGATTTCTAGTTTCAGCTCCTGTCCAAACCTTGAAAAATGTCTGGCACAACTCAAATGCTTTTCCATCGTGTTTTATTTGTTTAGACCTGTCAGAGGATCTAGGATTGGGATTTAGGTTGAAAATCTCTCAAAAACAAATTGACAAACAGAAATTTAATACGTTCAAAACAAACTGTTTTAAATGAAACATTTTTTACTGTGGCTCAACCATAAGCACAATAGAAAATGGAACATTACCAGGCCACAAGCCATACTACAATATCTTCCAACTCAACTTCTTCCTTTTAATAAACAATATCTTAATACCTAACATAATTTCCTCCTGACCACATATGGATCCCAGTGTATTCCTGGCCAGATTTTATTCCTCTGAGTTCTGTGCCATTTATTCAGAACATTTATTTACAGTATAGATGAGCCCCCCAAGGTGTGACACCTTGGCAAACCTTAGAGGCTCCAAACCTCTGAACTTGGTCTTTTTTGTAGCTCTAAAATAAGCTTTCTCTATAAGCTTTCTCTATAGAACAGAGCTCCTGATCTTTTCCCTAAAGAGCAGCCCAACTGTCCAGTGGAGGAAGCTCCCCAAGCCTGTTGTTTTAGTCACTCATCAAAATCAGAATAAGCTATATAACCAAATCCCATGTTACGCTTTGTTTCATTTGTGAGGGAAAAGTGTTAGGGCCGGATCTATCAAAGGTTTGCGTGTATAAAAACGTGAGCTATTTCACTGCGCATGCTAAAAAATGTACAAACTGATCTATCAACAGTGTGCTAAAAAGATTTGGTCTTTAAAACGTGCTAAATAGCGCCTCTTATCCATTTAGTACTTTTTCTGCAATGAATATGCAATATGGGGCGTTTACACGCAAAAGTGCGTCTTGTGGGAGGAGATCATGTAAATATATTAATTTAGCACTCGCAAAGTGATTTATCAAACCTAAAAACAATTTTGCTGACGGTATCTGACTCTATATTTAACACGTTTCAAAAGAAGGTGCAAATGGTCTGTATGCGTAATTGCGCACACATGGCAGCGGTTATTGTGGCAAGAAGGAGACATCGAAATGAAGCAAGGAGACGCAGAGAACGCATTTTTTCACTCCGTGTGAATATTTTTGGAATGAACGAGGAAACGATCATCAAAACATATCGTTTATCCAGCATTGCCATTTTGGAGCTGTTGGGGGAACTCCGAATGGATTTGGAGCCAGCCACAAGGAGGACCCACGCAATACCAGATATCACAAAACTCCTTGCAACATTGCACTTTTTTGCATCTGGGTCATTCCAGCGTACGGTTGCAGCGAGAGCTGGGATCTCCCAATCTCGTTTTTCAGAAGTGCTGTCCGACGGGGTCGGGGTTCTCCCCCTGCGCCTGTGGAGCAACATGCCAATGCTGCGGGGATGCGTCCGCGCAGTAATCTCATCCACAGTCACTTCTTGTGAGCCATTTGGTATGTGCATTTTTCTACAGGCCAATACAAAACACCTGGTTTTTGTTGTTGTTGTTTTCTACTGCAGTGAAGTAGAAATTCAGCCACATACCACCTTAGGGAATAAAGATTGCCAAAGTTTTTTCTTTATATATCACTGTAAGATTTAAATTTCTTAATGCACTAGTTTGTAGAAACTACAAACTACTTTGCCGCAAACCACAAAACGCGCAAAACGATCATTTAAATAGGGCGTCTCCAACAGTTTTGCACCTGCCACCAGTTACGCAATCGCTCTTGTTAAATCACCTGCAAACCATGGTTCAGCCCCTCGCGCAAATTCCAGTTTGCGAGCGCAAATTACTGCACGCAAAATTGGATCTTGATAAATCCGGCCCTTAGTGTCCTGAAGGGTCTCTGCAATCAGATCTGTTTGCAGGTCATGGGCCAATGGGAGAATGGTTTCTTGGCTTGGCCTGAGCGGCTCACATTGCGGCTATCACTGAATCAAAAAGGGGTCTTTGTCAACATGTATGACAAAAAATAACTTTAAACTGCTAAAGCAAATTTCTAGTTCAAGCAAACCATTCACTTAGGTGTTCCCAGGTCAGCCAAGAGACACAGTCCCTCCAGTGTGTCCTGGGTCATCTCCTGGGCCTCCTCCATTGGGACGTGAGGGAGTAGCCAGGGGCATCCGACAAATATATCTGACCACCTCAACTGGCCTCTCTCGATGTGGAGGAGAAGTGGTTCTACTCCGAGCCTTTCCAAGTTAACCAAGTTACTTACCTTTTAGGGAGTGTCAAGCCACCATGCAAAGAAAGCTGATTTTAGCTGCTTGTATTGGAAATCTTTTTCTTTTGGTCATGATCCAGAATTCATGACCACAGATTAGGGTAGGACTGTAGATCGACTGGTAATTTGAGAGCTTTGCCTTTTTGCTTAGCTTGATCTTCACAACAGCAGACCAGTGCACCACCTAAACTATAGTAGCAGCCACACCGGGAAGACTGGGAAGCAGAGTTGTAGTTTAGCACACCTCTCTGCAGCTTCTCTATAGTTACATACTCATTACTCCATCCAGACAAGTTCTTGCCCATGACCAAAATCAAATAGATTACAAAAAAAAAATTAAAGAAGTAAATTATGATTATTTAAAATGAAAACTCCAATGGGGAAATTTATTTAACATAAGATCTCTTTCTTCAAAAAGTATGTTAGTTAATAACTTCATCCATCCATCCATCATCTGACACGCTTGTCCCGAGTGGGGTCGCGAGGGGTGCTGGTACTAACAGTCAGTGGGCGAGAGGCGGGGTACACCCTGGACAGGTCGCCAGTCCATCGCAGTTAGTTAATAACTTGATTTATGATAATCAGATGATTTGTTATCTTTAAATTAAAAGGCTCCTCTCCTGTGGAACCAACTACCAGTTTTAGCCCGTGAGGCAGACACCCCGTCTACTTTAAAGGCTATAGGCTTATAACGTGTTTATAAAACTTATAGTTAGAAGGGCTCAGGTTTTCCTGACCTATGTCTATACATGTATGCTGCTATCGCCATAGACTACTGGAGGACATAGGGACCCCTTTTCATCATTCTGCTTTATTCTATCTCTAGTCTCTCATTCTTAATTTGTTAGTTTAACATCTAACTTAAAGCTCTCTCTGCTTTTTCTCATCATAGTAGCTTCATCTGGTCTGTTCCTATTTGGCTGTGACACCATCCCAGAGAGAAATAACAGCTGTGGTGCTGCCACCAACACCTTTGCTTATAGATGTTGGAGCTTGGCCTGTTTTTCAGTGTAGTCCCTTTCCTGATCTAGAAATGGAACGGAAGAAAGGAGAGTGCTTTTAATAAATGTAAATATAGCCTGCCATAGTAGCTTCATATAAACCTACAGTACACATTAACTTGAACAGCAATCTTCTCCTTCAACAACTATTTCTCCTTTGCAGCCATAGCGTTTTTTCTCTTTTAAACACATTCTCCATTTGTTTTTCATATCTTCAATAAAATCTCTTGTTCGATTGGACTGAAATAGACACTTCCTGTTACCTGTTGTCATGGTGACTGGTAATCGAAACGGGGATCCACTAATGATGGCTTTTAAAACTTGTCACGCATGCACTTTAGTGGACCTATTTAGAGTTGATTGAACTAATTCATAGCAGCTGAAAATCAGAGTTCCCGACATTAGGCTAGATCAATTTAGAGGTTCGGATTTGAACCCGAGTTTGTTAAAACTTAGTTAAAACTGAGTTTTGATAGAAATGATAGTGACTATAATTGTATATTGGGGTGAGGAATTTACTCCATTAAAACTACATTTGTTATGACTTCTTGAAACAGACCCCTGTACTCTCCGGTGGGATGGCCTTCCCTCTCAACAAAGAGGCAGTGTTATTGGTACACTTTAATTTATAAGGCCCTTCTTGGATTACTGCTCTCTTACATTTCTACCTTACTTATACAGAAATGCATGGCCTCTTATGCCCTGAGAGCCAATGATCAGCTGCTGCTCACTGTTCTTTCTGCTGTTTTCACAAATCAGATGAGAGGTATCACTCAAAATATAACTGACTGTTTCTTGAAACAAAATGTCTCTAAAATCTGTACAAACAGTTTCTCCATGACCGTCTGATTTGCTTAAAAATGTCTGTTTTTGTTTTTAAAAGCCAGAAAATAAACATAATGATTGTACGTAGTACATTCAAACAAACAGTGCTTCAAACTGAGAAGTTGATCAATTAAAAAAAAAACTCTTGATGGTGATTCCTCATTGTGCAAATTGATTGAGGCACATTGAGGAAGCTTCACACAGTTTATCTGTTCCACTGAGGGTGGGAGGAGGCAGCAGCTGGGGTTCAGATCCATTCATTAAAGAGACCAACCGGACATAATCACGCACTGGTGTTTCTTTGTTATTCAGACAATACTTCACAAGTATTTACAGTACATATTTTGTGGATAATTTCATTTAAAATCTTTTACATTTTGAGTTAAATGGTATATGAATGGTACAGTATATGAAAGCAAAAGGAATCAGTGGGTGCAATACACACACCCATGTTACTATCCATCTAAATACTTTATTCCCTTTTTCAGTTTAAAAGATTGCAAGATCAGGTCATTTAAAAAGTAGGTAAATAGTTCTCATCTTGATCATGACTGCTTCAGCTATCATAAAGAGATCATAGCTGTAATCTGATGCAAAAATTGCTGTAAAATCTGAGGTTTTGTCTACGCATATTTCAAGAAAACTGGAATCCAAGGCAATAAAGAGTCAAATATTGCCTATGTACAGCAGCCCTGCTTCTGTCAGCCTGCCTCAAGGCAGCTGGGGTTATAATGTCGCTTGGCACCATCAATTTGTGAATTTGTGTGTGAATGACTGAATGTATTGTAAAGCGCTTCGGAGTCCCCTGACTTGTAAAGGTGCTTTGTACAGGCCATTTACCTAATAAAGTAGGAAAAATACAACTTTTTGCTATTTTGTACATTTTCCAACCAAACATTTTAGTTTATTGTGCAAAAAAAAACATGACTAAAATAAACAGGGATAATTTTAGCCTAAGGTTAAAGATATTTATTGAAACACTATCAACATAATCCCTGCTATTAATACATCCATGAAATATTAATTTTTAAGTAATACTGTTTATTCTCCTCTTAGTGACTCATTATATCCATATTTCAAACTCTTAATAACAAAAATAGAAAATGTACACATAAATCATGTTAGATTAATCCATTTTCATCCTTATCATGTTGATTCCTACACCCTTTCGTCACAGCCGTTTCAATGGCTCTTAGGTTCTGTGTGCAAGTGTCTTGTGATATATTTTCTGGCCTGGAATCGAATTTCATGGTCTGCTGAGTTAAAAGCAGCGTGAGAGCCCCAGGGAAGCTGTCAGACACAAGTTTTTGAGCTCCTCATTTTATCAGCGACTGACCTGAGAAAACCTTCCACTGATGAAATTACTCTGAACAGCATAAAAAAGGGACAATTTTTCCGAACACCATGGCAGCTCTCCTTTATTCTCATTGTCGTCATTTTCTTCTTGTAAAAAAAAAAAAAAAAACATGCTCTGGCCTCAGACCAAAATCTCTGAAACGTGTCCCTGGATGACCTTTTTACCCAGCATAGCTACAGCTCATCCCAGACCAGCAGGGGTTCCCACCGGTTGGGGCCATGTCCTCAACCCCCCCAGTCTTTATACCCTTAAATGGACTCACAGCAGAGCCTTCACACGCACAGGGGTCTGCAACAGACCGGCTATACTCCTGTCAGAAATGAGACTATATAGCTTTAATAAGACCTTATAAAGCCAAACTTCATCATCTGTAATAAAATGAACAAATAAGCATTTTTCCGTCTTTAGGTTGTTTTAGGTAAAGTTAAATTATGTAAGTATTAAGCTGTAAACCAAAGTTAAGTGCTCTTGATCTAATAGTCAGTAAAACGATTTATACTAAAGCAAAACTTTTACATTAAAACAAAGTAAAAAAAAAAATGTAATGACATAATGCTTTTATGTTCAATTTAAAGAGGTTCATGCAAACACTGCTCGACTGAGAATTGGGTAAGGAATACAGAAATAGACTCAAAACAGCAAATTTGCTTATATTTATTGTAAATTTGGTGACATTTTTTTGTTTCAGTTGTGTTATACAAGTTGATATGCACTCATTTGCATTTTTGTTTGTATTTATATAACTTTCGGAGTCTCATGTGTTTTTCCATGAACACACTAGCTGTGTTCCCTAGCTGTGGCATGTTGAATTTTCACGATTTGCAGACCTGTTAACTCTGAAGAAGTTCATGATATCCCAGAATCTCGAGGGAAATATTTGGCAGAAATTAGTCCCATTTACACTACCCTTTTGAAACCATGGCTAGAACGGTCCAAGCACCGTAACCGAGATAAATAATCAATGTAATTTTAAATGGAATGCAACTAAACTGGACCGTGTCAGACACAACCAAACTGCGCTAAACTAGTACTAGTTGAACAGTAGGGCTCGGCAGGGTTTAGTAGTGGCTCGGTTCTCTGATAACAGAGTGCATTAGCAGCGCATTAGAGCGCATTAGCAGATTACGTCATCTCCTATTTAAAGTCAGCTGACTCATTTTGCAGGTTTTCCAGCGTGTCTGGCTTTGCAATTAACAGATCTCTTCACTTCACAACACATGAACACGCATCTAAGTTCCTAAATATTATGGGCACGGCCATTTTTGTTTGGATAATTCCTGCTTTGAAAGCTGTAGTATTGTGGACTGCCGATAGGATGAATGGGGCAACCATTATCTTGCACGATTCTCTTGCCCTGTGAAGAAGCCTTTAGGAACTCTTAAAATGGCAGAGGGGTTAGCTATACTCAAAAGAAGACAAGGAAGCCTATGGCTAGCAGACATTAGGGGGCTTTGCAATTTTGCTTATAAAACAGTAAAATACTTTGAACAAATTATTAAAAACTTTACGTATCCAGCCTCGCCGGAGCAGTGTTGCCAACTTCTTAGTAAGGAAAGTAGCTATTGGCTGTGCTATAAGTCGCTAGAAAGTCTGAAAAGTTGCTAAATATAGCGACAAAGTCGCTGAGTTGGCAACACTGCGCCGGAGGGCTTGCTTTGTTCTCTTGGAAGAACACAACTGTCATGGTTTTAAGGTTTTTGGTCCACATGCAGACACAGACGGGGGGAAACAGAAGCAGTTTAAGATGTTTATTGACTACATAACAATCATTAAGTTAGTCCTGAACAGGCTCCGCAGACGAGGTTTGGAACGTAACCGTTCGGGGTTCTCTGGGAGGAGAGAGGAAGGTGATTAAGAATAAGATAAGCAAAAGTAACCTGCGTAGTTGCTTTTCTGCTTACCGCAGGTGAGTGGAGAAATGGGTTCTGTAACTCAAAGTTTGCTGGTGGGAGGAGGTGGCTGAGCAAAAGGGGGGACTTAGGCGGAGGTCTGAGCAACACCACGGCGAAGGCAGATTTGAGGAGCAGCTTAAGGAACCGGTGTGAATCCATGTAAGGGGTCTCTTTTCCGACTCGGTAGTAGTGAGGGGGCTGGAGGGGAACGCCAGAGCAGAATCTGAGCAGCAGGGATTTAATGACCAGTCCTCTGAGCAAGGAGAGGGGCAGAAAGCAATCCTACTGTAAGCTCAACGAACACAACGGTTTAACACTGTGGCTTCCTTCAGCTGACTGAACGCTCTTCTTAAGCTCAGCAGAGCAGCCTCAACGAGCCGCAGGTGCGGGGCCACGCCACCTATCAGCAGCAACCACATGGAAGAGAGGAAGCAGAGCAGAGAACACCAAACCCTGAAAACAACCAGCAGTATCTTGCTGGTTGTCTACTCTGTGGCTGTGGAATGAGCTAATGTTATTCAGTCTCTGTTGGCTCTCTGGTTAAAGGCATTTCCTATAAAACTATAGCAAGGGGGTCTCAGAATTTTCTTCAAACCTCCATCTTTGTGATAGAGGATGTATTTAGTAGTGAGGTCTCAGCTACTTAGTCTGGAAAGCAATCCTGCATCATGGTAAAACCAATTTCCCATACTCATCGATGTTCATATAGATCGTATGTCTGTGTGGTGCAACAAACATGCACATAATTGTTTACTGCTCGTTAAATCTAATGATTGTCTAGTGTGAACTTGGTCAATGCCACACTTTTCAGATTCTGCATGTACATTTGCGTGTTGATCTTAGTGAAATACTCTAAAGTTTTTGATTGAAACATGAAAGAAATAATAAGAGCTTAAGTAACTAATTCAATTAAATTTGACCTTTCAGGTTTTTCCCTCTTTGCTAAATATACCAAATTCAAAACTAAAACAGCATTTTCATCTTTCTTAGCTGTTTTTTGTTCCTCCAGAGAAGAATAAACTTGAAGGAAAAGTCCGGTTAGGAAGGAATGATCAAACGATTATTGTCTATAGCTAAAATGAATACGTTTGTGGTGATTTAATGAATTTAGCGTTTATCAACAAAAAAATTTAAATAGTATTTTTTGTCACGATCACTTAGCCCGGAACCACCCATTTTTGCCCAAATATAGTAAGAGCTCACTCCTGACATCTTACGGCAGTAAGCCCAGTGCCATTCTCCCTGCTTTACAATAAAAATCAATGGGAATTACTTGACACATCTGCAATCAACAACAATTATTTAACATTTCAAGAAGAATTCACCATAGAAACTCGTGAGCGCTATAGTTTACCGGACAATGCCTATGTGCATGGCAGTTGGACATTGTAATACATTGGGTAAAAGTGAAGAAAAAATTAACCTTTCCAATTCGTGATCCTCCACGGACGGGTTCGTAGTTGGATTGCCAACTTGGAGAGGGAGGATTTGCCATTGAGCTTCTGGCCAGAGAAGAAACACGTAATATGTAGCCAACAATTGGAAGAGGAATGCTTTCAAGATGACTTAGATAGCGCATTGTGACAAACACCAGATACAACATTGGGACTTGCTCAACAGCCGATACCGCACCTGACTTCACAAACTGGTATGTGGGAGTAGTGCTCTTTGACAAATCAGAATCAGAAATACTTTAATAATCCCAGAGGGAAATTACTTTTGTTACAAGCTCCAGTTAAAGTTTTATATATATATATATATATATATATATATATATATATATATATATATATATATATATATGCATATGTAAAACTAATTCCAAGTAAAGTGATACATCAGAAATATCGGTGTTTCTGGTAAAGCATAGTCAACACTTATCATTTATTGAAAAGTATGCCATTATTTCATATTGACCTTTAAAGAACCTAATGATCATTACATACATTACAGGACACCATGTCTTACAAGATTTTGTATCCTCAAATATCAAATAGTTTTTTTCATGACCTCCAAAAAGTTAAACATCTGGGTTTAATAAATTATGTGACTAATTTTGAATATAGAAGTCTTGGCATACACATTAATAAATGGCTATAATTTGAGGCAAACTCCTTTGCTGAAACACTAATATGAATTAGTAGATATAATGATGGCTAATTTCTATCTATATTTATCACATGTGAAACCTGAACATCGATTTTCCTCCATTATAACTGTTTGTGCAAGAAAACAGCAATATTTGTTTTGCAAGTGACTCAGCTCGTATTTACATCTGATCCAAGCACTATTGTAGCGTAATGGAATACCGGGACAAATTGGCAGCACCCAACATTGTTCTGCTTCTCTGCAAACCACGCCAGAAAGAAAATCCAATCAGTCATTCAAATGGAGCGAGCCAAGAACCTGTCCGAGATGGAACAACAGCCTTTCTCTGGGAGTGCGAGGCCTTGTCTTACTGTTTACATGCTTTGTCTCCAACGGGCTCAGTCAACTTTTCAGCACGCCCCATGTGTCCTTGCCCTTCAGACCAAACATTTTGTTTTTGTCAGTGGAAAATCTAGATTTCTTTAGGTTTTGTTATACAGTAAAATAATTCCAGGAGAATATTTGGTGTTAGTTAAATTTTCTGGTTCATTTTTGTCAACTAGAAAAAAA
Source organism: Cyprinodon variegatus (assembly GCF_000732505.1). Classification (NCBI taxonomy): domain Eukaryota; kingdom Metazoa; phylum Chordata; class Actinopteri; order Cyprinodontiformes; family Cyprinodontidae; genus Cyprinodon; species Cyprinodon variegatus. The sequence goes on from NW_015150598.1 coordinate 659,609, forward strand.
GGGAATATTACACAGTATCTTAATATACAGTACTGCTTTTGCCTTTATGATGTATTTGAAATCTGGCTGCCACGTGGTTTTTGTCATGGAGTTAAAAGAACTAGGAGTCCAAAAGGAAAGTGTGAATGTACCATAGCTGATATGCAGAATTCCTCACGCTCATCGTTCTGTGTCACTTAAAATCCAAGGTACATTACCAGCAAGCCAGAGAGAGTAAAACAGTTTTTCCAGATCAACACAAGACACATTTAGCAGAATGAGATGATCAGTAAACCACAGAAATACGAGAGTCCATTTAAACACCCCAAAACTACCATTCAGATATTTTCCCTTCCATTTCATGGACAGAAGTGGCCAAACTGAGAATCACAGAACATAAACTGCCTTTTTCCTCTCTGTTGTTCCATGTAAAAGCTAATTTAAGGCACACTGTAAACCACAAGTGTCCTCACCTGGCTGTTATTTTAAATTCCTCAGTTGCGGCTTAGTTATTTCTAGAATAAAATAAAAAGTGCTTAAGAACTCATGAAAAATCCTTAAGAAGGAAAAAAACTGCAACGTTTTACAAGGAAACGGCACCAGAGTGAAAAATTACTTTTTCCTCGTTAAAAAAGAAATACCCCAACAAAAGTATTGTAGAACGACTCATACTGATACTTATTGTAAAGATCTGTTAAAAAACTTAAATATCATTACATTTTTTTATCTAACTGTGAAATCTCACAATAAAAAATGTAGGAAAAAAATAGAATAATTCATTTTAGCAAATTAACTTGTTTGAATCCCATCATATTACTCATATTCATATTAACCATAATCAGTGATTGGCTTCCGCAGCAGGAATCTCAAACTTAAATTCTCAAGGGCTGGTGTCCTGCAACTTTTCTATCTATCTTTGCTTCAACACACCTGACTCCAATATGAACTCATTAGCAGAACCTGACTGCTGCTTGTGAGCTAGTCGAGCTAATGATATAGAGTTTGAAACTCTTGTTTGATATTTGGGCCATATTTATATTCCCCTTGTTCATCAAGGTTGTTGAATTAGGATACAAAAGCTCAATTTTCACTGCTCTGCTGATGATGTGTCCATATAGCCAGATGCTTCTGGTTTTCTCCTTGGTGTAAATATATGTTGTAAAACCTGGAATAATAACCCTTGAACAAAACAGAGGAGATAGTTATTGGCCCTAAAATGCAACCCTATTAGCTGCTAACAAAATAATACCTTTGGACAGGCTTACCTTTTGTTTCTTGTGCCACTGTAAGGAACTTTGTGGTGATTTCATCTTTCTTTTAGGTTGCATGTGAAACAACTCTTTTAAACTTCTTCAATAAAATAGATTCCTGATGAAACACAAAGCGGAGACAGACTTGATTGGTGCTTAGATTAATCCAGAATGCTGTAGCAAGGGATGTTAGCATAGCAACAAAAGAGATCCCATTTAAATAAATAAATAAAATAGTGCTTATATTAATGGCCACACCAAACTGTTTTGGAGCAAGGGGACATTTGAAAGTTGCACAGTATACATAATAAACAGAGACATCATCTAATATATACAGTATATATATATATATATATATATATATATATATATATATATATATATATATATATATACTGGTTAAAAAAAATTAAAGGGACACTTTGAAAACACATCAGACCTCAATGGGGGAAAAAAATCATGCTGTTTATTTTAACTGATATGGACTGGGTGATGTATTAGGAACAAAAGGATGCCACATCATTTGATGGAAATGAAAATTATCAACCTACAGTGGGCTGCATTCAAAGACAACCCAAACATTACAGCGAAAAAATGATGCGGCAGGCTAGTCCATTTTTCTGAAATTTCATTGCAGCAACTCAAAATGGTACTCAGTAATTGGTATGGCCCCCACGTGCGTGTATGCATGCCTGACAACATCAGGGGATGCTCCTAATGAGACGACGGATGGCGTCCTGGGGTAT
>NW_015150598.1:661751-669779 GCF_000732505.1 Cyprinodon variegatus
TATATATATATATATATATATATATATATATACTGTGTGCAGAATTATTAGGCAAATTAGTATTTCAACCACATCATCCTTTTCAACTACCAATTGAGTAAATCAGGTGGTGTGCATCTCGGTAATGAGAAAGGGTGTGGCCTAATGACATAAACACCCTATATAAGGTGTGCTTAATTATTAGGCAACTTTCTTTCCTTTGGCAAAGTGAGTTTGATAGACTATGAAAAGTCAAAAATTGTCAGCTGTCTTTCAGAGGGGTGCAGCAGTTTGGAAATTGCCCAGCTTTCGAAGTGGGATCATCGCACAATCAAGCGGTTCATGGCAAATAGCCAACAGGGGCTCAAGAAGCATGTTAAAAAAAGAAGACGCAAAATAACTCCCCATGAATTGAGAAGGATCAAGCGTGAAGCTGCCAGGAAGCCATTAGCCACCAGTTGTGCCATGTTTCAGAGCTGCAACATGTCTGGACTGCCGAGAAGCACAAGGTGCTCAATACTCAGGGACCTGACCAAGTTAAGGAAAACCGAAAAAAGGCCACCTTTGAACAAGACACACAAGACAAAACGTCAAGATTGGGCCAAGAAATATCTGAAGACTGATTTCTCCAAGGTGTTTTGGTCTGATGAAATGAGAGTGAGTCTTGATGGGGCAGATGGATGGACACCAGGCCGGATCAATAAAGGGCAGCAAGTTCCTTATTGACTCAGATGCCAGCAAGTTGGAGGTGGGGTACTGGTATGGGCTGGTATCATCAAAGATGAGCTTGTAGGACATTTTTGAATTGATGATGGAGTCGAGATCAACTCCCAGACCTACCACCAGTTTCTGGAAGACGTCTTCTTCAAACAGTGGTACAAGAAAAACATGATATTCATGCAGGACAATGCTCCGTCACACGCATCAAAGTAAACCACAGCGTGGCTGGCCAGAAACAGTCTGAAAGGAGAAAAAATAATGACATGGCCCCCTTGTTCAACTGATCTAAACTTCATCAAGAACCTGTGGTCCTTCATGAACTGTTAGATCTACAGGGAGGGAAAACAGTCCACCTCTCTGAACAGTGTCTGGGAGGCTGTGTTGGCTGCTGCACGCAATGTGCATCGCAAACAGATCAAGACACTGACAGAATCTATGGATGGAAGGCTTTTGAGCGTTATGGTGGAGAAAGGTGGCTATATTGGTCACTGATTTGTTTTTTTTTTTAATGTCGCAAATGTTTGTTCCTGAATTTTGAGTTGTTATATTGGTTTAACTGGTGAAAATAAACAAGTGAGATGGGTATATATTTGTTTTTCATTACGTTTCATTTACCTGCACACACAGTCATCCTCAAATAATGGCCAAATCTAAAAAAAAAAAAAAAAAAACACCATCTTCCAAAAATATGAAACTTTGATATTAACGAGTCTTTTAGGTTGATTTAGAACACAATTGTGGCCCAATAATAAAAATAATCCTCAAAAATACAACTTGCCTAATAATTCTGAACACAGTGTATATATAGGTTATGCAGTAGCTCTAGACAATTTACAGTTAGGTGCAGTGAGGGTTAGAGGTTGCTGCACCTGTTCCATATCCCTCTAAACCTCCAAAAAGAAGTACTAATCCTGGTAAAATAATGGAACAAACCACTGCTGGGTCTTTTCAAGACAGTTGGTAAATATGTACCAACCTTTGAAGTATAACACGTCAAAGAAAAGTCCTGGGCGGTTGTAAAGGAGGTCCAAACAACTGTTGAACCTCTGATTTGGAGAAGCAGTTTAGCTTTCATGTTAGAAGAGAAGCTGATTATTACCTCTGTGGAGATGGTGAAGGTGGCATGGGCAGTTTGGTTATCAGTGAAGGGTTGTGCTCTTAATTTTGAGCTTGGTCAACATTCTTTCCCTCACCTGTAGTAATGCCATATGGATGAAAACTTAAAGAAAATATCTAGCTTCGAAACAGGTGGATAAAAGAAGCTTTCACCATGGGATGCCCCAGCATTGCCTCAAAGAAAGTGTCATAAGCTTTGCATCTTGGTGGTCCTTGGAGTACACTTGGGTCATACTGCATCCTAGGTGGTTAATCCTTCTGTAACTTCTATTTATGTTTGTTTTAAAAGGCAGAAGCTTGTAGAATTTATCTAAGTAGCAGAACTTAAAGCTTTGAAAATCATTTTCTGCACTCATTAAGTCAGGTTAGGAGTTGCAGGACATCTTTAGACAAACCCAAGGCTCCAAAGTAACCAGTCCACCTCACTACAGCCATCATCAATACTCAGGCCCAGCTTAAAAGAGCTTTGTTTTTTTGCAGAGAGAATAAGCCAGTGAGAGTTTGAAAGTAAACCCACTCAGAGTAAACAGAGAGCCCAAGTTCCATCTCTATGGAGACTCGGGGTGGGGATGGAAGCTTCTTTATCGAAACCTGGCAAGTCCTGATCAGAAACCTGCGGGAGCTCTCACAATGACCTCAGGCATCTCTGAGGCATGAGTTCATCAGGCAATGGAAACACGTCCCATCAGTTTGCATAGACGATACTGGGCGGGAATCCTGGGGCGGCGGTGTCCTTCCTTTGTTGCACAGACATGCAAAATTGACCCCAGCTGTGGTAGCCACTCATATAATACTGAATATGCTTTAGACATGTGTGGTTGTGTTAATTTCCACTGCAGTGAGGAGAAATAAAGGCAGGTCTTAGAGGAACAATGGTACAGCTGGGTAAAGCCTGGACCGCCTCCCATTGCTGGTGTGTCTGTTACTTTATAAGCAGCATGACAAAGTGCCTTCGGAGAGAAAAACAAACATGTTTCAGCACAAAGGGACAGCAACACAAGGCCAGTCAGATTATGAGTCAAAAGTTTACTTAGAGAGCATGCGGGAATGATTGATGAGAGGCTGTCACATGTGAGGCCCCCCGAGAACATGGCTCCTGAAAGCCGTCTGACATTCAGCACAAGCTGGCCCTCGAACTTCACCGCATAGGAATTTTGGAGTGAATTCCCTTCTGGTGTTATTCCATGCTGGGCCATGTGCTGAAAGAAAATATTAGGCATTTACACAACACACTATGTTGAGGATTTATTGTTGGACTATTCCAGTCATTCTACATTAATTCTGGCGTCATTTTATATTCTGTTCACGACCTGCTTAAATCAGCAAATGTTTAAACTTGAACTGGAATTTAGATAATAAGGATTTTGGGGAAGAACAAAAACAAAAAAAATCTTATTTCTTTTACTGAATAAGCATTCTTAATTTTTTTCAAACAAATATTTTAGTTATATAATATACACATAGAATATATGAGCAGACTTTCTGCAGCTTCAGTAACTAAGTTGATTATTCATATTGTAGCCTATGTTACTGATTATCTAAAATTGTAATACAAAAAAGTTATATTATTAAAAATTGTAAACCTTTGATACTTTCAGGGACAGTCTGCAATGTTGTATTTTGTCAAAACTGAAATGTAAATTCAAAATATCTTAATATGAATTTAACATCCATACTCATCTCAACCAAAGAAATCTGTCAGTTTTAAAATCAAAAATAAATTTTCAGTTTTAAATAATTTTATATTTATAAAATGTGTTGCTCTCTACTTATCTATATAATTCCGTGAATAAGTATTTGTATAAAAACAGACTTCTTTCTGTCAATTAACAACAATTATCTCATGCTTGGAAACCCTCAGAGGCTAGATTAAAAAACAAAACAACTAAAAAACAAACAAAGTGGAGTAGATATCCACAAGGATGTAAAATGAATTCTTAGTATTCACAAACAACCGATCGCAGCTGTTTTTACCAATGGACACAGGTCTTAGGCTAAAGGGAAATCTGATTGGTTGAAGAAAACCTTCTTCACTGATATTATTAAGGTACTGCACCATTAGCCAGCACTGCTGATTCTAAAGGCCCTGATTTGATTGACATAGCAACGCACTAAGGCTGAAATCTGATTCGACAAAAAACATAGCAACTACATAAAGTAGTAGCCATTCAAAATGTTCCCACTTTCCTTGGCTAGTCCCCTAAGACTTCTTTTTTAAACATTAATATTTGTACAAATATATTCTTTCTTTCATGATTTGTGGACATTAAGTTCTAAAGTGAAGCACCTTCTCTTGGTCAGACCCTGTAATTCAGTGAAAGGGGGGAGTCCGAGTAAAAAATATGTATGCGGAGGAGACAGAGGGGGTCACTCCAGTGGCTGGAAGAGGGCTGCCATTCGGCTGACGTTTGACTGGAAAGGGCCATTAAGAGAGTGGATTTTTATCACTAAATTAATACTGTTCGGTAGAAGAAAATTAAAGTTTAGGTTGTAAATGTAGGTTAGTGTTTCTGATTGACTTTAGGCCAGCAGTGAAGGCCTTGAAGGCCCTGACCTCCCACCACTGCAGGAGAATAATGACACCGAAGCACTTAAGCTATTCTACATTTGAAAGCTATTCCCTACATTGTCCTGCTCAGGGGAAAGGAAAAGCATTGCACCCTGTCAGCTTTCCTGGTAGTTGAAGAGATAAATGTTGACCGTCCTTTGGCAGCAGCCTGCCTGGAAATAAATGTTTACCAGCTCTGGTTACAAATCCACAGGCATTCCCTCGTGTCCTGTTACCTTCCCAGTGTCAGAAGAATGCTAATATGCTCATACTGGGCTTCATCGGACACGCAGGGAATGCCGGGGATGCCAGCCTGAGCATGAGCAGGGTCCCCATCAGGAATGTTTTCCTAGGTGTCGTTTTCTCATTCCTTCCAGTGTCTCTGAGCCCAGGAGTTTAGTGCAGCTCAGGGAGGCTAAAACTGAGACAGAGTGGTGCACAACTTGATGCCTTTGACCCCCATTTCCAACTCTCATCTGGAAGAAAGTTTTATTTATTAGATTTTTTCTATATTTATTTATTCACACAGAGCCCAGCTTTGATTTATATTGAGTTCCATCCTTTGGAAAGAGATTATGTGGTCCTGAAAGTTTTGTTAGAAATAACTGTGAAAAAGAAAGATCAGGATAGTTGTAGTTAAAAAGATTACACATTTTAAACAGGTTTACAATAATAATTGGTCTGATTAATATTACTACTGTAATCCGTCCATCTATCTACAATCAATCCATCACAGATCAGAGCAGCTTACAGTCATCCCAAGACTCATGCATTTTAACCTGTTTCCTCCACTCACTTCAGACCAAGTCACTTAGTACTCTTACCTGAGTAAGAGCCAGACAAAAACCAGATAAATAGTTAGAAATGAGCAGGCTGATAAGTATAAGATAAAAGAAATACACTGTAAACCATAGCAGGCATGAAAACAGCCCGGCAAGACACCACGACTGACTGGTCCATGTAGGACTGCACCTAAATACAGAAAGTAAGCAGGGGAGGACTGTTTTGAGGCTGGTTTCGTAAAAACAAATACTTTATGGTAAAGAAAAACAAATTCCAACATGGATAAAACCAATGAGACAAAAGGAGGGTAGTCCAACAGATGAAAAAAACTTTTAAAAAACTGTATCATGTCACAGACTCTGCATCACATTGACAACACCAAACCAAAATACTTGCATATATACATATTCATACCATATATATATATTCATGCTCTGAATTTCCATATCAATGCATTTTTGTACCATGTTTTTTTTCTCCCACACCGTTTACGTTTGATCACTGCTGAACTTTAAAAAATGGAGATGTTCATTTCACAGCTAAACTGCTGCTAATTTACTATCTCAAAGCTTTACAAAACAGAATTTCGTAGCACACATAGCGCAGTGCCCAAATCCCTTCTATAGCTCTCCATTGAGCTATAACTAAACTCACTCTTAACTAAAGTTAACAACCCATCTTATTATGACTGAGAAACACCCCCAATTTCAAATCAGTCCTAAAGAGTTACTCAAAATACTTCAGCTTTGATTACACCACTGTATTCTACCCTATATTTTTTTCCAACAAGTTTATTTAAAGCTACAGTGTGTAATAATTACAGAGATATACAGTCAGGAATGTAATATATTATACATAACTATGTTATTTATCATCATCTACGAGCTCAGGCGCTTAACCTTAATATTTGCGCTGCCTTAGAATTCGTTATTTATAATTACATAGGAGCGGGTCTCGCAGCCATGGAGGCAGACATCTTTGCGCTACGGCAGCGCAGAGCCAACAAACTAGCGATTGCGAGATCGCCCATTACGCTCGAAACTAACTACGGCAAGTTGAGAGAGATGAACTGAGACGGTACTGAACAATAGATTGCAGTATTAAAATTATCAATGTAAACAAACCTCATCACTTGAGAAGGTAGGTGATGCGGACGTCGTGGAAGACATTTGGTCCCGTAACGCTCGCCGTACTGTTGGGGGGGAGAAGCGGTGGGGGGGAGATGTTCATGTTGCTGCGGTCTGCAGTCTGGACGCTAGATGTTGTTGGAAATTACACACTGTAGTTTTAAAGAATCCTCAGATACATTTTGTGTGTCTGATGATACTGAGCAACATTATTGTCTAAGAAAACTGTAGATTCCTCAGTCAGCATTAATAACATAAAAGCAAAAACAGGCCCCGGTTTTTGTCCTCAAGCTAAATATTTTCTTTTTTCCTTTAGCATATAAGGTTGAATTACGAGGTTATATAATGTAAACAAAGTGCAATGAATGCTTATGTGTTTCAAGATTTTAGCCAACTTTTGAAAATAGTTGCAGATCGCACCGGGGAGTTAGTGACTAGTTTTGTTGCATTCGTATTTCGTGTCTTCTACCACTGTCTTGTAACATATATATTAAAATCAGCTTTGGCTGCGATTTCTTTCAATCCATTATTACAGATACAAATTTTTGCCTTAAAAAAAAAAACAAAAACCCATATGAAGTGATATAAAGCAGTACAGAAATTAGCTGAACAATGTTGCTTCCAGAAGGCCACAAAACTTGCAGCAAATCTGGATATTTGAATCAAAAATGTTGCTGTAGTGTTTTAGCACTGATAGTACTTCTATTTACACGATTTCAACACCCAATCTGTAAAATCAACTTCTAAACCACATCCAGCAAAGTGATGTCACTGCCTCCATAAAAACCATGTGTGCCCACTATTTGCACAGAATCTCAGTAAAGCTGATAATATCAGCCAGAGAAAGCATGTGGGTGGTAAAAACAAGGCAAGTATTTGTTTCTCAGGAGATAGCAGACCAAACCACAATGAGAATTGTACTTTATGGTGCATTTGCCCAACTCCACATCACTTGGCTTCAGCCTATGATGTACAGTAGATGTGTTAAATCATGTATGAAGGATATTTCTTCCCATCTAATTCTATGCAAGTCATTGCTGCTTGTTAGCACATCTGGTGGCTTAAAGACATATTTAGGATGCTTTTAAAAGAACTTTAACTTTTATATTACTGGCATGAAAAAGTATACGATGCCATATACTGTTATGCTGTGGCTGTGCATTAGCTTATAAAGCTGACATAGATATACAATACAGCTAAATTAACTAACCAATTTAATAACTCCCCAGAGCTTTAGTTTTTACACTCGCAAAATCACATAAATTGGCAAAAAGACAGCTCAGTTACAAGAATCTGAAAATTTGCATATACCATACATACTATACTATACATACAAGTATGTGTGCACGCACAAACTCAAACACACACATACACTTGCAGTGATAAAATACCTTTAATAATATAGCTTACACATGAACATGCATAACATACATGACATACATGATGCAGTACATTTCTGCAGTGCAAGTGCAATAATCAAAGTCAACTACTGTGTAGCCTCTCCTTGGCTCTCTACTGTGCAGATATTTTTAAATCTAAAGGAAACATATTCCAGGACATTACAATTTTTTTTATTCTTTTTTGTACTATATACACTTTTTATATTGTCTGTTGTATTTTTATGTTTAATGGCATCCTTCTTTAACTCTAAGGGAGTATCACACACTGTTGTAGGAAATCTTCAATTTCTTAGCATGGAATAGCCTTCATTTCTAAGAACAAGAATAGACTGTCGAGTTTCAGATGAAAGTTCTC
>NW_015150598.1:672131-702431 GCF_000732505.1 Cyprinodon variegatus
ATCAACTTATCGCTGCTCCTCCCAGTGTCCTGTCCTTCCTCTGCATGCAGTTTGTTGTGCCGGATGAGATCATGTTCAAACCAGTTCTCCCTAGTACTGACTGATACAAGCCCTAACAGAGGGGAGCCAAACCACTGTTCACACATGAGATTGAGCTGGCAGCACAGAGCCCCGGGCTCTGTGCTCTGTAGGTGTGCCTCTGTTTTACACTCACAAGACTGGATCATTAGCTCTTTATTTTAATGATGATAATGAGTCTAGAAATGTAATAACTCTTTCACTAAATACTCAGTTGGGTCATGTGAAAGGAATCCTAAACACAGTGTAAAGGCCCTAATTAAAAACTACTGTACAAGGGTATGCACCATTACATACACCTTATATAACAACTCTGTAATTGTTGCCTTGTAAGTATTCACTTTAGAGTTTTGAAACCATGTTCAAATTATTAGTTTAGTGTTTGGTACTTTAGTAAATTGAAGAGTCATGTTATGAGTTGGATAATTTGACAAACCACGATACATACCCCATAAATTTGATAACAGGAAAAAGAGAGCAAGGAAATTCTCTATTATTCCAGTCGCTTTTTTAGAGTCTTTCCAAGTCAGATGATTACTTTTTAAAGCTGGTTCCCTTTTTTGGACAAACTTAGTCTATATGTTCAGCTAAATTTACAGTCCTGTTAAAAAATATACTTCTACCACAGCAGCTTTTTCCAGGAACTAGGGGAGCTGCTTTCCCTCTCCCTGATTTTCACCACATATGTCACTACAAAAATGAACTAACCACAGTGGGGATCCTGAACCTGCAGTGTGACACTAGTGGCATAATCAATTTTTTTATAGTGACCTTGGGATATTTAGCTGTTGTTCCACCTTACATAACTGATGGCTTTCTCTCTTCTAAAAAATAAAGTAACTAAAAAGACTCTACTAAAGATGAAAAGAAAGTGTGACAGAAAGGCTTTAGGCATTTTTTGGGAATATATGTTTCCAGAGAAAGTTGGACGCAACCACGTGCCATGGTTATGTTTGCTCACTTTGATTAGTCCTAAACTGTGTTGTCTTTGTTCTCTAGCAGAAAAATGCTAATCAGTTAAGAAGAAAGCTTAAGGAACAGAAAACAAAACACTATTACTTGTAACTGGAGGAAAAGCAAGCATCCCTGCCTGGATGCCTTGTTTGTGAGATACATTTTTTCTATGCAGGTTGTCATAGAGCTCATCAAAATAAAATAAAAAAAGCATGGTACTATGTACACCTTACTAGTACCTGTTTGGACACCTTTGCCTTAGAACTTTCTTAATCATTCATTGTATAGATTCAAAAAGGTACTGGAAACATTCCTTAGATAGTTGACAGTGAGTTGACTGTCCTTTGAGGACAGTCAACTCGCTGTCATGTTCCAGAAACTAGTCTGAGTTGATTTTTGCACTTCATCACATGGTGCATTATCTTGCCCTAAGTATCCATTAAAAGATGGGTACAAAGTGATCATAAAGGGATGGACATGGTCAGCAACAATACTCAGGTAGGCTGTGGATTTGACACAACGCTCAGTCAGTACTCGGGTGTCCAAAGTGTGCCAAGAAAATATCCCCTAAGACAGCAGAGGAAGATGGTGTTGTCTTATGATGCTGTAGCCCATCTGCCTAAAGATTTGACGTGTTGTGCATTCAGAAGTGCTCTTCTGCATACCTCTGTTGTAGCAAGATGTTATTTGAGTTACTGTTTGTTATCTATTAGCTGTAAGCATTCTGGCCATTGTCCTCTGAACAGTGCCATAAACAATGCTTTTGCACCCAGACAATTGCTGCTCACTGGATATTTTCTCCCTTTGGCCCACTCTCTGTAAACCCTGAGGATGGTATTGTTTGAAAATCCCAGAAGATTAGCAGTTCCAGAAATACCTCGACCAGTCCATCTGGCACCAAAAACCATGCCACCTTGGAAGTCATCATTTTCCTCATTGTAATGGTCAGTTTGATCTGCAGCAGATTGTCTTGACCATGTCTACATGCCTAATTGTATGGAGTTGCTGCTGTGTCATTGGCTGATTAGAGGTTTGCATAATTAGTAGTTAGCCAGGTGTACCCTAATAAAGTGGCTGGTGAGTGTACACTATAAAGATCCAGTGGCTCAAACATTATCATGATCGCATGTTAATCACATCAAACAGATTAATAAAATGGTTAAAGCAATGTTAAGAAAAATACCCTACCTCCTTAACTAAAAGAATCAGTTCTATCCATGGGGCTGATGTTTCACTTTGTTAAAGGTATTGTGGAGGGTTTTCTATTCTTTTTTTTTCTTTTCTTTTTTTAACAGTGTCCTGTCTGGCATTGTGGCAATAACAATAATTGCCTTGATGCCAAAAAGAGCCCAACAGATTTTGCTTTCCCAAGAGGAGCAGTATGGCTATTGCCATAGTGTTCCGCTTGATTTATGCATATAAATATTCATCCATTTACTGTCATGCTTATCACAAGCGGGGTGCTGGTGCCTATCTGCAGCTGTCTACGGGCAAGAGGAAGGGTACATCAAAGACAGGGTGTCTATCTCGGCAACACAGAGACAAACAACCATTCACACACACACCTAAGGACAATTTAGAGAAACCAATTAGCCTAACTGTGAAAGGAAGCCAGAGTACCCAGAGAGAACCCACACATGGTCAGGGAGAACATGCAAACTTGATGCAGAAAGACCCCAGGGCAGGAATTGAACCCAAATCCTTCTTGCTGCAAGGCAGCAGTGCTACCCTCTGTGCCACTGAGCAGCACTGCATATAAACAGCTTGTAGCTATAGCTTCATTGTCCATATAATCTGTAATACTACCTGTGTGAATTATAATAAAGCCTGCATTTCAATAGCTTTATTATAATTCATGCAGGTAGTATTACAAATTATATGGACACTGCAATGTAAGTAGAACAGGAAAGGAAAAAACAGGAAAAAGGAGAAAAGATGAAAGAAAGAGGAGATAAAATGAGACAATGATTAATTCTGTCTGCTTCATTACCTGCAAAGAGAGAGATAAAAAGAACAGCACAACCAACGGATATAGTATAGGAGATACATAATAAAGTAGCATCTATGCTATCGTTGTAGTATAAGTAGTATTATTTAATCTGACATATATACTGTGCTAGCTGAAGATAAGAATATGGGCTTTCTGTGTGGACGTGAATCTCTAAGTGACTGGAAACAAGCAAACATAGTTGTTTGTGAGAGTGCACCTGTGCATGTGAAGTTTATCCAAAGGAAAAATGCTCAGTAGTGGTTGTGAAGAGCCAAATACTCGCCCCCCCCAGAGCACCGAGGCAAACGCCGTGGAACCCAAAACCCCAGATACCTAAAGGGATCCCCAGAGCCAAGGCGCCCAGGGGGGAACCAACCCAGTAAATCACCCCCCCACCAAGGGATGAGGAGGAAATCCCCCAGCCGATGCAATGCCGAATCCCCCAGGAGACGCGGGACCAGTCCACAGGCTTTGCTGGCAGCAGCCACCCTGGGATGGAACCGGCCATGGGGCTCTGGGACTGAGCATAAAATTACAGTCTCAATCCCACCTTCCCACCCCACTTGCAACACGACACAGACTTGCTCCTGAGAGGGAACAACTATTAAACATGTTTGAGAGCACGCACGTTTCTCCTGGTGCACGCTCTCTTTAAAAGTTGCTGTTCTCATAGCTCATGCAAGCTTACTGTGTCTGAACTATATAGAGCATGGACTATATAGTGGACTTTATGGCAAACTCAGTTAAGTAACCGTTCGGACAGATGATCACTACTTTTTGCTCCCCGTTGGCTAGAGAGGTCAAGTGGGTTCCTGAATTTGCTAAAATGTAACACAGGAATTCTGCTGTGCTGTTGCTGAGTTTCATAACATTTTTCCTCTGTGACTTTCATTTTAAGCTTGAGGCTTCACTATGTGGCTCCTGCGTGCACTGGTTTGATATCTGGAACTAATTTTTCACGTTTTTAAAGATGCAAACACTGAGGATACATGCCCCTGCCTGTTTGAATGAGAATAGATTTGTGTCAGCAGTGCAGCATCATTCCACTCCAGGCCATCTCCACTTTTGTATCAGAGATAAATTGATAGATTTTTGGAACTAATCTGAAGAGTTACAACATGAGAGTGGTTTTACCGCTATCATCCCTAATGTGGTGCTTGGCACGGGTTTCAGACTTTGCATGTCACATCATTGTGAAAGTCTCTATAGTGGTGGGTGGTCCAGTGGATATTTGGCTTGTTTCCTTTCTCCTTAGGTCAAATTTGAAAGACTCCAGAAGGAATTACCTTCCTGTAGTTTCCATACAACAAGTCCTTTTGCACAGAACTTATTTTCTGGTTATAGGCCATTGCTTCATTTACAGCAAGACAGAGAGAAAGCTTTTTGTCATGCAATCACTTGATACCCATCAAGTTCTATGTAAGGGGCGCTATTTTTTAACAGCAATCAAAGGTTGAGCACTAGTTCTGTATTACACCCCACAATGTTGTTTCACAATCTGTTTCGTTGATTTATTACCATCTAAAATTGTTTTTCTTTGTTAATGTTTCCCCCCTGATAAGTAAAACACAGGTATGATCTGAGGAGGTGTATGAACCATCGTGGGGGTAAAAATGAGTTCAATTTATCTTATTTTTTTTACTCCTTTTATTCATCACAGCTGTTTTCAAAAATTTATATTGGAAATTATTTTGGACATAAAGAAAAAGAACAGACAAATACTTTATTATTGTTCAGTTCCAAACGGGGTGCACCACATGATACATGTATTTTTGGAAAGTGTTGAGTAATACTGGAACAAGTCTGCATAACACACACTGAGAAAAACATTAAAAACCATCCAACTCTGAGGAAATAATGATATATGGTTTATTGCAAAATGGACTGATTGAAGACCACCATTAAAAGAACCATTCAGTGCACTAAATATCTATCCAAAACATGTATATTGGTAAATTTAGATTTTACCCTTGGCCTTTGTTAGAAATCGTATTTCAACGTGCTTTAAGTGCACAAGTATGCAACAGTATGGAAAACAACAACTTGAAATGAACAGGCCCATGTACATTGTGGTTAGAAAACTCACAGTCACAATTCAGTTCACCAATAAGGGCAAGAAAGAAACATATACCCTGTCTTTACATTATAATTGAATAATTTAGTAATAATTATATTAGTTGAACTTTACGGATCTCACATTGGAGAAATTTACCTCTGTATTTAACCCATCCCTTTGGGGAGCAGTGGGCTGCCATTGTGCAGTGCCTGGGCAGCAATTGGTGGTTAAGGATCTTTCTCAGAGTGACAGTCTGTGGGAGTGGGTTACCCTGTTACATACTGTACAATATCAACCAGATAAAGACTGAGAAGATACAGACAGAAGCACAGTGCTTATATTTTTACCTGTCATGTATATCATATTATACCCATTAACATTCATTGTATTTAGGAAGAAAAAGAAAATTTACATTTAATGTATGAGAGCACATAAGCAGAGCTATAGGGAAATATCTGTTAATTTCTTAGCTCTGTGTTTTTTAGTCCCTCTTCCTTGAAGATCAAAACGTGCCTAATGATGCCATGTGTGTTGTTTTGGTCATGTCTCAAAGTGTGAATTGCAGAAGAACCTCCTGGGGACATGAGTCAAGGCTGCAGAGGATTTGAAAGTTGGAAACTAAAGCCAATTCCGTTTGTTGACGGTTCATTAATTGTTTATGATGAATAGCTTAATTTATGCAATCTATCACTTTCTAAAATGTCCAAATAGCTGTTCGCAAAGGGATGTCTCCTTTCCTATAATATGTGAATGAACTCCTGTTTCTTATCACAAGGACTTAGCTTTCTGGTGTTGTGCCCTTTATTTGTGTAGCTGCTGTTTAGTTTCTTTGTTGTTGTATAAGACCAAAAATTCCTTGCAGCAGTGGACTGTCACATTTTGTTTAAAATGCAGCAGAATATATTGCTTTGAGTTTTCAGCCAAGTGAGGTAAATAACTTTGTTGGCCTGAAACATTCTGATGAATTTTAGCAAAGCAACATTATTGTCTGATCTGACATAGTAAGGGTGAATAAAGGAAAGGTCTCCAAAGCCATTTCTAAAGAAGCTTGCTTTTCAGGTTGATGTATTAAAACATACTGTAGAAAATTGGAGCAATAGAAAGAATGTGATAGAAAAAGTGTTCTGAGAGACTCTGGTTTTCATTTATGATTCCATGCTTATGGTTCGATTCGGTTTAGGAGTATCTGGACAGTATTTCTGGTGATAGATAAACATAAATAAACAAATATAAATACAAAGTGTAGAATGCTAGAACCTGTAATTAGACCTAAACTGACTGTGAAATCTGTAATCTGACATAAGGACTGCACCACGAGCTAAAATAAGAGAAACCTGGGGTGAGCTTTGGCATTGGGAAGGTTTGAGCTATTTGTCAGGTTGGCACTTAAGCACAGAAAGACAGACAGCACATAACTCCATGTCAGCAGGGGAAGTGTTTGTTTTGGATACTGCTTGTGTTTAATAGATGTGTCCAGCAGCCAGCCTTTCTCAACAGTGACATGACTTGTGTCTGGCTGCTGCGGAATGGATTTGTTTTAGAAACTTTTTCAGGTAAAAGAGATGAGCTGATAGAAACTAGGCTGGTGTCTCCTTACACCAGATGGAATTCAACTCACCAAATAAAACCTGTGTATGTTTACAGCTGCTATATGCAGACAATGGTAATATAATAGTATCAGTGGAATACATACTGGAGCTTCTGGCAAGAGTGAAGGACTGTGTACTTACTCAGACTACAGGGTGAAAAACATGGAGGAATCTGCAGTCCGTAAACACGGAGAGACGGACGCTGGTGGTATATGGTTTAAGGGCACTGCCCTGAGGAATCCAACGGTGGCGGTCAGGAAAAGAATGCAGTCTTTGGTGCCAAGCAGCCACGCAGGCGGTACGTTTCCAAACCGCAAAACTCCAGGGATATTCGTGAAGATCAGAGTGACCTCAGAGTGACCCTTCAATTTATCATATATTGAACTATAAGTGGTAGAGCAAATCAAAAGTACTGTGTTTGTTAAGAAATGTTAAACTTTAGCCAATGTTCTGTCAAATTTTTTGGACAAGGCTGATCAAGAACATCTGTCTTTCTTCACACCTTTTGCTGATCTACCTTCATGATTGAGTTCTTTGTGAATCCTTTTCATTTTTCAAGCTGACAGCTCTTTCATTGGAGCAGTTTGTCCTGTCAGTCAGCAGCTGTGACAGCTTAGTAAGGTCTGAGACCTCTCTTTAAACTGCAGACTCGTTTGCAGAAGCACAGTGTGCAGAGATTGGCTTTAGGAGTAAAATATCTTAGAAGGATTCCACTCTCTTTTCCTGCACATTTTATTAATTTTTTTTTTTCCACCAGCATCAGACTGTTCAGTTTTGCTCTTAAAAGGTGACTGGTAATTGACTGTGTAAAAAACAAACAAACTATAAACCCAGTTTTATTTCTGAACTGTATACCCATGATGATGGATGGATGTGTAGATGAATGGATAGATCAACGGACGGATGGACGGATGGGATGAAATTAGTTTGCTTTAACCAGTTACCAACTTTTCTTAAAAAGACATTTTGTAATTTAATTTTGAAAATATCTTTAAAATAGGCTTCTTATTTGACTTTTTGCTACTAAAACATTGTTTAATGAGGAGACTGACACCTCAATAATACAGTGGCGATGGATTTGTAAGATTGCAGACTATTTTTCCTTAATGTACTTTCAGATTGGAAGTTCCCAGCTGTTTCGGGGGAATTTGACGTCAGGCATGTCTACTTTAAATGGGTTTAATCTAGCAAACAGCGAAGAGTTATATTCAAGAAGGAATTTGTCGATACTCAGAAATGACCTCCAGTTCAACACCAATGTGAACTCTACATAGGGTTAAAAAACAATAGGTAAAAAACAATCTTCTCAAGCACTGTTTTGTCCACAGGTGTCAGCCTCATTAGAAAACCCCTTCATGCCTATTTAACCCTGGTGTTAAACTGTTGATGAACAGTTGAGATGAAAATGAAAACGATTGGAAAATAAATTCCATAAAAGTTTACAAAAACAATCCACTGGACTTGGTTTCCAAGGTTTGAAGACGTTTCGCTTCCCCTCCCCTTTAACGACCGACCTTTCAGAATCATAGACAGGTTTCAGATATTACAGGCTAACAATGGAACCAAACGACCCGCTCGTCGGTTTCAATTTACATGTTTCCAAGCAATAAAAGGCCTTGTCTATATAAAGCCTCAGACTCACTGCAGAGCCAGACATTTGAATTGAGAAAGCTTCCTGGAGGGGAAGCAAAACGTCTTCAAACCTTGGAAACTAAGTCCAGTGGATTGTAAACTTTTACGGAATGACTACGACCTGGATGACTAAGAATCTTAATAAGGATATTGGAAAATAAATGCAAGATAGTGAGGATTTCATAGAGAAAGTTAAAATGAATCCCAAATTAAGTTGGGTGACGTGTAGGTTGTCCATAAAAAGCAGAAAGTTCATTTAGGCAAATGGGAGGTAAGAAACTTGGGGGATGATGGAGAAGGTTATTGAAGAACGCACAGACAGCCTTGACTAGAGGTTGGGCTGAAGACTTGTCACCGAAAGGAGCTCTGCAGACTTGAGAATATAAAAGAAGTCTATAGAATTGAGACCAAGGACACTGAAGACTTGAGAGCATGTTGAGGTTAAAATGACTGCTGAGATCTAGGTAGGTGCTCTAATGCATACTGGCAGCGACGAAAGACCTCAGCAGCCAGAGACCCACTAAGGAGCTCAGGATAATGAGGCAGCTCAACCTGGTCCCACTCATTGGAGAATTCAGGAATAGTCCTGGAGGCATGTTTACATGAATAGTCCTGTTGCAGATGTCGAGAACTAGACCCTAAGGGGACAACAGCAACTTCAGGTGAGAAATGGACTTAGGTGCAATTAGACAGAGACAGTCATGTTCTGATGGTCTCAGACAGTAAGGAGTATTTCCCTTTAGACAGTTTAAGACAGACTCCAGGACCTGGAAGAAGTGTGGGGCATGTTTTGGGACTTTAAACACAAGCTCTAAGCAGGCTGGAGATGTGTCGATGCAGGTTGGATGCGGTGGGATTTAGAGGGAAAAAATGGCTGTGTTTTGTCTATTTCCGTATCAAGAACTTGGAAATAAAAAAGAGAGAAACAAGAAAAAAGAAACATAAACATTATACGGATGTGAGAGGCCACAGCGAAAAAAGATTAGGGCAGTTAACAATGAGCTGTATACTAACACTGGCATGCCTCTCTTAAATTTGAAATTATATATGAACCCACTGCACGGCTTTTATTCGGGCTGGTTTATTCTTACTGTTTCACTTTTCTTCAAAGAGTTGAAAGCCATTAGGCTTTATGCTCTAATGACAATTTGTAAATCTCTGCAACTAATGTTCAAACTGAAATAGGAAAGAAGGCTCNAATTTGTAAATCTCTGCAACTAATGTTCAAACTGAAATAGGAAAGAAGGCTCCTGTCAGGAATCCAGTTTGTGTGGTCTGTTGTTTTTGTTTGTCTCTTCCTCCACCACCAGGTGGCGCCCTGTTGTCGTTGGTCCTCCCTGCACACCTGCGTCTCATTGGATCATTATCTGAAGGAGTACTTAAGCAGTGGACTGTCACTATCTCGGGGCCAGAGTGTTTGCCAGTTTTGGGTACTCTAGCCAAGCTGAGTTTTGCTGAGTCTAACTGTGTCACTGTTTTCGCTGAGCCTAACATTTTTTTTGTCTTTGTCTTTTCAGCAGGAAGCCTTCCTGCAAGCTGGATGTTTGGCCTTCTTCCCCTGGAAGGATTGTTTGAGTCTCACACTGAGCAGGGGATTAACCTCCACAAGTTTAGTTCAAGTCTGTCATGATAGGCTTAAGAGGCTGAACCCACATGCAGAACACCACAGGAAGCTGAGTAAAAGTTGAACAGAGTTTATTGAAAAACAAACAGAGTAGTTATGAACTGGTTCTGGTACAGGTCCGGGACTGGAATCACTGACATCTGCAGAGATGGATAGTTTGGTTAGCCAGGCAGTGAGGTGGCTTGTCGAGTATGTTAATTCAGAATGTACCTAGATGAGGTTCTGGCAGATCCTTTGAGAGAGGGGGGGATCCGGTTGGGTCCAGAGACTGTAGATTCAGCAGGGAGCTCAGCGGCAGCAGCGTCTAGCTTCTGACTCGTGAGTTTCAGACCTTGACTTGGTTTCCTAGCTCTTCCTTGAGAGCTGTTGGAGGAATCCAGACTGATGTCTTCGGGTTTGGCTCCCTTGGGCAGGCAGGCAGGTTTCCAGACAAAGCTCATCCAGAGCTTCAGACTTTGATCAGGTTTCCTATGAGGCAGAGAAGACAGAGGCAGGTTAGAATCTAGTTTCTCTCTAGAGTCTACTAGGATTCTATAAATTAACAGAGGCTCAGGTTTCGCTAACCAAACTTGGTCAAGACTGCGACGTTGAAGGAAGGTCTGGCTGCTGCTTATATAGGAAGGTCTCCTGATGGGCTGATGAGCTTCAGGTGTGCTGGAGGGCTCCAGCCCAGGAGTCCCACAGCACACTCTGCTGGAGAAAGGTGGTACATCTCCAGATCCCAACAGTAACCCCAGTCCCTAACAGAAAACAGAAAACAGAAGAGGATCCTCGGCGCCCTCTGGTGGGCAAAGCCTCAGGATCCCAACAAAGTCCTCCTGTTTCCCGTGACAGTCTGCTCAAAGCTCCTCCGGGTCCAACAAATGTCTACCGATCCACTCTCCAACGAGTCACTTCCTCTGGATCAACCCACACTGACTGGATTCAAAGTGAGAGAGGAACCCCCCACCTTACCAGCGTCATCCTTACGGCATCCAAGATTCCCACGGTACCTGAACTCACCTCTGTGAACTTCCCTCCTCCCTTCCAGTTCCGGTTCACCAGCCCTCTGAGTACCAGATCCAACCCCTCAACCCTTACCACAATAAACCTGTTAAACCTTTGCCTTGATCTCTGAGTGGTTCTCTGTATTTTGGGTCAGATCCTTAAATAAATCATGACAGCTCCAACTTTTTTTGCCCCCTCTGTTAGGAACACCCTCAAACACAAAGGACACACATTGCAAGATTTTGGATAAGCATGACAGATTGTTTGAAAGAAGTGTCAATGAAGCTATCTCAGAGAAAAGACAAAATACATCACTTAAAAAAAGTGGGGGGGATTTTGATTTCAACTTCCAAGCAATTACAATTCAGTCATGGAATTATTTACCAAGAACTCATATATGTATGCACTCCCATTATGAATCCATTATGAGTCCATGCACAACAAAGGGCTCCAACAATCCAGAACTACCCAGGGTGAATATTTGATTAGCATCTGACTTGGAATGTGTACAGAATGTTTCTTCACCATGTTGCTTGAATACATCAGGTTCCAGAGGTTGCTCAGGTGCTAGCAACAGAATTGACAGAGATTCCTGGATGGGTGTTGAAACGTCTTTGAAACACTGAGCGAAAGTTGGATTCCATTCCAATTTAAGCCTGTTTGTTAATGCTTCGAATCTGAATTTAAATTGTTCAAGGGTGTATAAAAAATCTGTCAAAATGGATCAAAATCATGCACAAATTGGTATTTGATGGACTGAGGCATTTTTTAGTAATCGTCAGCTTTCTAAGCAGCAGTCCTTCCCTCCAGGAAGCACCTATCTTAAAAGTGCTGTGCCCACAGAGTAAAGAAACTACCACTTTCTCCAAACAGGAAGGGGTGTTTTTTAGGTACAGGTGGATGAGCCAGGCACAAAGTTGAGACAAAGTGATTTATTAAGCAGCTAATTTGCACAGGGCAGAAACTTTTATTTTTTCGGGTCTATGTTTAAGTCAAAAGTTCAATATATGTTGTGGATGTGAAGTTGAACAATACTAAAATATGCGTCTAAGTTTTTCCCCTTTACAGGCAGATTGATGGCCTTAGCACCAGTTCCAGGTATCCTGTGGTATCAGGATGTTTGATCCGTAATTGAATCTAATATCTGATAAAACAGCCTGTTGGTTTTTTTGTTTTTTACTTTTGGCTGCTTTACCAATGTTTTGCAGTTTATTGTTTCTTCCCATCAGATCTTATCTCTTTTGAACTTAAAGCCACTGGGAACAGGAACGTGGTGTTTTTTTTTTTTTGTCATCCTGCCTTCCCAGAAACCTTTACAGAAACTACGTCACAGGATGATCACAATAAACATATCTCAATTTCAACAGGACATTTCCTGTTGAACTTTGATTCTTCTCAGAATAAATCTACCCATTCCCTGCTTCATCACTAGTAATGAATCATATCATTGTTTCAAAAACTCAAACTCTGATATGAACCTTTGGGATTTATGGATTTATAATTCTGTCAACCATATGAGCTCAAAGAATGAAACAATGAAAAAGAGCAGCAACATTTGGATCTGAAAAATGAAAATAGATAAATTATTAACATTGATCTCTCACACACAGTGGGCAACAGAAAATTTAACCAGCCACTGATTTTGTCACTTTAGTTCATTAGGTCTTCTACTTTACAAGATGATAGAGGTCTGTCACTTTCATTATAGCTAAACTTCATCTATGATAGACAAAATGACAAAAAGAAAGAAAAAAAAAAGTATTTGATCACCCATAAACAAGCAAGATGTTTAGCCCTCAAACGCTTGGAACTTCTAATGAGGAAGCTCTTCTGTCCACTCATTATCTGTGTTAATGGAACCTGTTTGGAGTTACCTGTATAAAAAAAAAAAACACCTGTCCACAGCCTCTTCAGACTCACCTGACCTAAACAAATGAGCTTTTGAAGGACGGTGCAAGGAAAATGTAGACCTGCCTCAGGCTAGGAAGAGTAAATCTAGAATAGGGAAGCAGTTTGGTGTGAATAAATCAACTATGGGAGAACTAAGTTTGAAATTAAAGACATCCAAGACAATTGATAGGCTGAATCCCAATCCTGCCCCTAAACAGTAAAACATCCGCCACATTAAGGGCCATCCCAAACCACATACTCGCTAGCGCGAGTGGACTGTTCATCCCTTAAATACCAAGTCTGCATCAGTGTAGGGTCGCTGGAATTAGGTGTAAATATAATGTAAAAATAATGGCAGAGGAAACATGTGCATTCAAACGTAAATTTTGTTGATTTTGCTGCAACTTTGTCACACTGAAAGAAAATCACAAGCTAGGAAAAAAAAAAAAAACATTCATTCACATCATTAATTTCTAAAGGGATTCGTCCTCTTTGACTGCATAAATGTATCTATAAGAAAGGGGAACATTTTTGATGTCATGTTAACTTCGCCCCAGAGCTACAGCCATGCACATGTGGCATCGCTGTGTTGCCATAGTGACTGCTTTCCTTTTCCGTCAGAGGAAAGAGGCCATCCCATTCTCATATATACCGTCATACAGTCAAGGTGCCTTCCACAGCTGTGAGTGTAACTTCATTTGGAGTGACACTTGATAGTTAAGGGTTTGTGCTGAGGGGCTGGTTTGGGGTTCAGCCATAAAAAAACAGAATTTCCCCATTGTGGGACAATAAAGGAATTTTCTATTGTATGATCTCCCTCAATCTGGGACTCAATGCAAGATCTTATTCTGCAGCGTTGGTTATGTCCTCCTTCCTGCTAAAGCCAGCACATGTCCTGGTCCTTCTGAAGTTTACCTTATTTGAAGCCTAGGGGGATTGGCTTTGGGGATTTTTTTTGCTAAGGGGACAGGAAAAGTGATCCATTTTAAGAGAAGAATGAAAATGATCATGTATTGTGAGATTTTAATGCAAAACGCCCTTCCATCGTTGATAGCATTGAAGACGGAACGGGGCAAGAAGGAATGGGCAAAAATATTATCTGCAGTGTGTGCAAACCTAGTGAACACTTATAAAAAATGTTTGGCACTGTCATTGCAATAAAGAATATGCTGCAATGTATTGAGTTGACATTTTTATATTATTTTCCAATTCTTTAAAAATCCTGCAATGTTATCTCCTGGATTTTTTTCTTATACATATCTTCATATGTTGTGGGTTTTATAATGGAGAGCTTCAGTGATTTGTTACATTAATGTAACATTTATTTGTAGCTCATTTTCTAAAGGTTGTGGCCAAATTCTGATCAGCATCATTCATGTGTGTGTCCTCTGCACGACATCCATAAGGCTAAAGAGTGTCTGGATTCAGCACAGGAGTCTGAAGCTCCTTACCTAGACTGTGTTGTGTTCGTATTCTTGACCCCATGGAAGGTGAAGGTGATAGGAGTTAGGAAAATAAGGTAGGAGCTAAAATACAAGATATGTGGATTGAGCCTATGCTCTGTCACTGCATGGAAAGTTATATGTTACACCTAGTTGGTACAGCTTTTCTGTTTAGCTTTTCTGTTTAGCTAGCACATCTCTGCTCAGACTGTCATGACTCAGAAAAAAAAAGACCCAGTAATCAGGCAGACGTCAGGCAGACAGACAGTGGGATTTTCAGAAGGCGTTTATTAAAACTATGGGCTGCTGATCTGCAGTTGCAGTGGCTAGAGCGTCTGAAGCATGAAACTTTACAGAGAAGAAAACACATGTTAGTGACCACGTAACTCTAACGGAGGAAGAATATGAACGTGAGTCACTAACCTGGTTCAGTCCATGCCCAGAGAACGAGGTAGGATCCAGCCGGTGGGCTGCAGACAAGATGTGATGGGCGCCGCCCATCGTGTCCCAAATGCTACAGCCCAGGAGAACATGTAGGAATCAGAAGCCAGTTCAGGCAAACTGACCAGAACAGGAACAGGCAGGCTCAGAGATCCAGGAGTCAAAGACAGTTCAAGCAAACAGTTTAGCCAGGAACAGGGAGGCTTTGAGAGGCAGAACAGATCAGGATCAGAAAATCTGAAACACCAAGGAACTCTAGAAACACAGAATAACTGTCCCTGATGACTGGATGCGAGTAACTTAAATAGAGGCAGGAGCAGGTGGATCTGATGAGCAGTGATTAGAAATCCAGAAGAATTGGACAAGTGAATGGAATGAGTAATCAAGCCAGTCATCAGTGCCAAGATCATGACAGAATATAGCCACTTTGTATACTTATGGATTCCTATCCAGTTTGGTACCAGATATGGACGTGGCTAAAATCGGATTGGGGTTGCATTTGTCTGTTTTGAAAGAAGCTTATGAAGACACCAGAGGTGCAAGGCTGACCATTAAACTAGAATACAGAGCCACTTGGACTGATGCTGCAGGTTACATAGCAGGCCTGCTGCTCTCTCCCCTGGCTTGTATCACTGTGGTCTCATCTTGTCATCTCTAACAGGCATATTATATTACTAAACCTTCACAGAAAAGGTGTAATTACAAGATAATTAGATGTATCATATCCTGACCATCCCAGTGTAATGAAAGTTGAACCAGAGTGCACACAGCCAAGGAAGCTTTCCACCTCTTATTACAACATTAATCATCTAATTAGACAAACTGTAACCGAATACTCCTAAATGTTTTCATGTGTTAACGGTGCAGACCTTGACAGGACAGTTGTCCCTCCGACCCTGAGAACGCCCTCAGACTCACCCTGAAGCTGTTCTTTTGGGATTTTTTCTTAACTCAGAGGAAGAGCTTATGATAGTTAAAAAAATATCCCACAGAATCCCTTTCAGCTCCTGTCCTAAATTAGAAGTAGCTGGGGATTTTGTTTTGTGATTTTAGTCATTTCCTGCAAAAAGAGACTTTTACAATGCCCCATGTCTACATAATGTAGTTAGGGATTTTTTTTTTCTCAGTTAAGGCTTTTTTTGTTACTAATTTTACAGTTAATTTACTAAATTACTAAAATGGACACAAAGAGGATTTTAAATTTGTGCTTCCTGTAGGTACCTTAAAACACCTTCATGTTTCCAGTGTTTCCAAGCTTTTCTGTCCTCATACTGTTGGTCAATGTATTTAGCAGCCCAAAGTTAAGCTTAAAAAAAAAAAAAAAAAACAAACAAACAAAAAAATCTAATTTCAAACAAACAAAAACAAAGTTAAACTGTGTCCCTTTCTTCTGTGGTGAAGCTAAGGCGTGCTTCACTGTGTCAAAAGTGGAAGTAACACCGAAAACCCATTTTACGGAAATTACAAATAATTAAAACTGCTTCAGTTTTGGATTTTTCATCCAACTATTTTCTCTAGTTATATTCTATAATACGTGATTAAACTGGGTGCAGAAATACTATATTCTTTGCAGGTTTCATGTTAAATGTAATATCAGCTAATTTAACATAGTCAGTCCAGTAACTGATCCTAGAAATTACTAATAATCACACGTGTATATATAAATAATATAGCAAACTCTTTAATAAAATCTACCCTGTCTTTAGTCAGTTGTTTAAAATACAGAACAAAGCTAAATATATTCTAATCGAGTAGTTTCTTGATGGTGCGATGTGATTTGTGTTGCTCGACTGGCTCCTGTCTTGCTCCAATGGAGACCAGTGGAGAGTCTGTTGAATAAGTTCTGACATAACAAATCTACTTCATGTACAATAACTGGTTTGGTGTTTCCGCTGCCTACAACCCATTCAAATCATATTTCTCTTTCTGCCTGTAGAATCACTAGCGGACATTATACACTATGTACAACTTGCCTGATTGCAACATTTTCATTAAAACCTTGGTTTCTAACTGATCTGTGGTCCATTCTAACTCTAATCCTGTTTATCACAGCTAAGCTCAACATATGATGATATAACTATTTACCTCGTCTGGTTAACTCGCTCCAGTGGAAGGATGCATATCTAATTCATAATTTTTTAAAATTTTTTTTTAGTTTGCTCAAACTTTGCATGCCATCGGGATGGAAACACTGCTACTCCTGCAGCCAAATTTCAAAATAAGCCTCCTTTCAGTCCTCATCTTTTTTTTTTTCTTTACCAAATCTGAAAACTTTTTCTTTAGTCCAGATTTTGGGGGAAATTTCTGAGTGCTCACTCCAAATATCACCATGTTGCCAATTAACAGATACTGTACCAATCTGCTCTGCATTGTACCAATAAAGCAAGTTTTGGTGGAGAAAACAATCTTAATTATGGAATGATGTGCTAAAAAAATATGTCAATAAACTCTGGTGGTCTCTGAAGCTCTCTACCTGCTCCAAATATGGTAATAGCCACAGCACATTCTCCATTAAACTGAGACTGGTATGAAGAACATGCATTTTAACTTTTTTAAAGAAGGTAAGTACCATTCAGTCTTGTTTGTGGAGAAGGAGGAGTAGAATCTAATCTAAATCCCACAGCTCAACAGATAAGACTCTAAACAGTGTTTGATTTTGGCTACAAGCCATGTGGTGTTCCTTTTTCCCTCGACTGCAGGACAGGGATGGCTGTTAATGCTGGAAACAAATCCCCATTGATGACGCACAATAAGAGGTGTGTGGGAGAAGGACGAAAAGTCAAAACTGGAAGAGTTCAAACAAGAAGTGGCGCAGCGGAAGAAAGTGTAGCTGAGACAATAAAAGGGTGAGTGGTGGAAGAGTAAAGGTTTTGGCCTGGAAACTCCAGCTTCCCTGCAAACTTTAGTTTGGCTTCTTTGTGTGAGATGACTTCACACGGTGCACCTGAATACACAGATTTACACACAAGCCTGGCTGCAGCTTCTGAAGCTGAATGTCTGAGATCACTCACAGCTGCTATGAATTTAGCAGGACTCTCTGTGAAAAAGTCCTTCTCAATACGCCAAATCTCGGTTTGGTTCCATGTCTCTGCACAGTCCATTGCATTTCTCGGCTTTGATTTGACTGCAATAGATGCTAACACTTCAACAGCATTTACCCTGATACTTCCTGCAGTAGAATGTATCCTCAGAAAACAAGAAATGAATCTATGCTAACTTCTGCACCACATAAAAGAGAAGGTGAGGATTCCTTATCTTTGTACACAAATAGGAGTGGAGTAATGGATCAAAGCTGTAGTAAAATGGTGTTAATGGCAGAAATCATCAATGTTTAAGATTTATAATTTTTTTTCTACTTTAACTTCTACCAGAGAAAAATGAGGACAATATACCTTGTTTGAAATTGAAACACTTTACAAGAATATCATTCATTAATAGTGATTGCACAAGCAATCCAAACAGTAAGACAACTCCTAACACATCCTAACCCATACATTATGAATGTATGGGGGGCATAAATATTGGCGCCTGAAAATCACAAGAGCTCAGAAAAAGACTTTCTTAAGGATTTTATGTTGGGAATTCTTTAACTCGGTAGGTTGGAGTTCTCCCAGCTGGCAGGATGATTAATCAACCATTTTGTGAATTTTAGGCCATCTATTTCCTATCTTGGTGGTATGTTTTGAGTGAAGGGAAGGGCATAACTTTTCTGCTTCTTTGCATGACAGTAGAGATTCTGTTCTTTAGAATATTTCTCTTGCTCTAGACATAGTGGGAGGAACTGATGCATAAGAGTTAATTTTGGCCTCATTTGACATCGGTACTTAAAATGTTCTTTTCTATTTTAAAGCCTTTTGCTTCAGCCTCTTACTTCCAGGTGGTTGTAATATTTCTACTGTTTGGGGCATAATATTACCACAGAACTAGATTAACCACAATAATAAAGCTCTCTTGACAGGAAGGGTCAGAGCAGAGTTTACCTCCTGAACATCTGTTTTGACTCTGTGGTATCATTAGCTGCTGTCTATAGTGTAGCTTGTTGGGGCAGCAGCTTAAGTACTGCTGAGTAGAAGGGGTAAGTCAAGCTCATCAGGAAGACAGCTCTGTCCTAGGATGCCCCAAGGGACACAGTGCAGGTGAAGAGAGAAAGAAAGACTTATGCTAACAAATGATGAACTAAATGCAAAAACTAAAACACTAAAAACATATTATTAAAGAATAAGCTCCTATGGTGACATTCTGCAACACCCTTGGTGCACACAAGACATTTTCACAGATCCTTCCTCCCAGAAACTTTCACTAACAAAGATACACTCTGCTCTTTCTTTGTTTGTTTGTTTCTTGGCAGTCTGATGTAGCTTTTGGTACAAAATAAACTCACACATTTTGTACAGTTGTTAAAAGGATCTTACTTCCACTAGCTGCATATTTCTTTCAGCCTGACAATGCTTGTTTAGAAAGCTGCACAGCTTTATTTCCTCTTTGTTGCAAAACATCCTTTACTCTAAAATTACCTTTTTTTTTTTTTTACCTTGTGTAAATCTGCTTGTTTGTTTCCCCTAAACTTTTCTGCAGGTACACCTGAAATTCACCATTAAGAAACAATCAATACCCCTTCTTTTATAGCCAGCACAATAATTTTTTTTTCTTAACATGCCAGCTACTGCAAACAGGAGTTGAAAGATGTTACTAGAATCTTTTAGGAAGAATAACTTCCAGAAAAAAAAGTACCAGGTTCAAACCCCACAGCCTGTAACTCTGGGTCCCTGAGCAAGATCCTTAGCCTCATATTGCTTCCCTGGTGCTCTAAGCTGCTCACTGCTTCCTATCAGATTGTTTAAATGCAGAGGTGAAATTAAATTTTAATGTACACATGCAGTGACCAATAAAGTTGTTATCCTGTCGTGTGCACATTTTCTAAAGCCGGGCATACACTGTGCGAGTTTTTGCCCTTTTCGGGCCAATGGTCCAGTTGTTTGAGAATGCACCCTGCCTTGTGTAGTATACCCTGGCAACATGGGGCAATTAGCCTCGCATGACAACCTCCTGATCAGGAATCATAAGGTTGGGAGAAAATCAAACATGTTGGAAATTCAGTCGGTCCTTGTAAGGTGCTTGTGGGAAAATCTTGCTGTTGAAGCAGAGCTATGAGCATCTATAAACCTTGCGCATTGCGCATGTGCAAATAAGTGGTTGACGAGTCTGAGCAGCGCCATCTCTCAGCGCCAAGTCGGACGATTGGTTTTTGATGGTGCAGTGTGAGCAGTTAGATCATATTAGAGTATCGGGCCGTACAGTGTAAGAACATACATTGTGAGCCGTGAACATTTATAACCCAGCAGTTCTGGCGGACAGTTTGAGCTGTAGCTCAGTGGTTAATCTAGATTTTTATCACTTTGAGACGTGTCTGGGTATATTGAGTAAAGGAAGGAACAGAGAACTCAAACAGAAAAAGACAAGGATAATTAAAGCCAGACCAGATAAAAAGATTTATGTGTGCAGTAGTAGCAGCCAGCTACTCTATGGTCTAGCAGACTGCCTGCAGGTGGATGAACTGTCTTCATGATTGATGAGATTTTTTAGTCCCTTCAGCATATGTGAGATCTTTTTCTTTCTTACTGTCCCATCATCCCCAGCATCCTGAACCTATAAGTTCTTGGAGGTGTAAAACCCTGAATCTATTCCTTAAAAACTATTGGCAGTGCACAAAGGACTTGTTCATAAACAAACTCGGCTTCCCTCTCTACTGCCGGACGTTTTCCACTGCCGGAATGGATGGTTGAATGGTTATAATGAGAGTTCCAGGGTCCAGCTATTTTTAAGGCTGGAGACAGACTGTTATTGAGCAGGAGGTAGTGAGGCCTTTTGGGAGACCTGCAGACTGCGGACTTTATGGGTCTGAAAATATCTGTCTTGCCACGCTCCTCCCGAGGTAATCACAAACTGCAGCTATCCAGAAACAAAAGTTGGATATGCTAAACCTGTCATCACAAATATTAACCCAAGTTCAGTGATAGATATTCATGGAGATATTCATGGCTCACTGATGACTGCTTTTTGGAAATGCAGCATTTCTTTACATGTTGAAGGCTGATTTGTATCAGTCAATAACTCTGACAGTAATTCTCCTTTGTCAGGAGTTGCAAAAAGTCCCCAAAGCAAACTTACATGATACGTTGCATGGTCCTTATAGAGCACAAAATAGGAACTTGCAATAGTTCTGTGGAGCTCAGGATTAACTATCCATTTGTGGACAGGGTCATGTTTTCAATCTAATGTCCCAAACATCAGGATGAATTAGTGGAGAAAATTTCACTGGTCTGTCTGTCAAGCTCTGCGCTGGTGGCAGCATGTATATGCAAGGAATTTGGATCTGGATCTTTCTAGACCTTCTTGAAAGTCCCAAAGCCTGTTTCTTTGCCACAGAATGGCTTAGCTTTAATTTATTGATCGTCCAGTAACTGTTGTTGCAGTTGCAATATTTTCAGCTGCTCCTTCCTGATGAAACTATTGACTTTTGGCAGAAAGTGGCAAGCGAACTATCAGATCTCTTTTTTAATCATAACAATTGCTAGTTTGAAAATGGAGACTTTCAAACCCTTGTTATGTACTAATCATGTGGCTTTCCTGAGGTTAGCTTTGGATATTGGAAAAAAAAAGAAAGTAAAACATGTTTTTTTTCATCAAGTTTGTAACCTTATCATCCAATTTATTGTCTTTGATCAGTCTTCACCAAAATTAAATGTTCACCAGGTCACAATATATGTCATTTAAGTTTAGAGAAATCTTTAGCGACTGTAATAAAAGCAGATTTTGCCTTAAGAGCTCCCCATTTTTTTCGTTAAACACAATGTGAAAATATGGGGACATCTTATAATCGGGGTCTAACCATTTATAAAGACTGACAGTCGTCTGGGGTCGCTGTGGAATGCAACAGCAAAGGGAGCCGTCTTATTTTAAAGCCAGTGATCTCACTGTGGCTGGGGTCCTCTTTCTATCACAACAGAGAAGAAGTAACAACGATGCTACAAACGGAGAGCCACTGTCCAGAACAGAGTGGATTAAAAGTAAAGCAAGTTTGTAGATATTTAATTCTGAATTATGTCGGCAATTTTAAAATAATGATGGTCAACGCAGCTGAGGCATGAAATAACTGTCAGGCAGCACAAAATGACTGCATTACAGGGTGCAGTGAAGTGACAGCGAGCGCAGGGAGGCAGAGTAGGTTTGTAGGTAAAAGCTTCATACAGGTTTGGGAGACGTTCCGTGAGAAAAATTCAGATTGCATTCAATTTTTTACTTTTTATTGGTTTATGAGTCTTTTTTTCCTTTCTTTTTGGTCTTTTTGGTTTTGTTCCTAAAAAGTGGTCCTGGAAGGGGTTGTCTTATAATCAGGGTTGTCCTATATTTGGGTCAGTACTCTACTTTTATATTAAACAATTACTTTCTTATCTAAAAAGCAATGTCTGTATGCTTTACTGGATATAAGTCTGATTCTGAGATCATGATTTTCACTTTCAATCTTTGAAAAAAGGACATCAGTCCAAACAATAACACAGTGTTAATGACAGATAGAGTTTCTGACCTTGATAGAGGATAACTTATTATTATTATTTTTTTTAAAGTTCCAGTGCTACAGCTGTATAAAGTCGCCTTGCTTTTTCCTTCCTTTTGGCATTTTAAACTTTTCAATAAAAACGATGACTGGCTGATTCCGGACGGACTCGTGTGTGCTTTGGCACAACTAAACACACCAGTGTACCACAAAATAATAGCAATAAAAAAATCACATCCTGATGATCCACGTGTGCATTTTGTGGAATAAGCAGGCAGAGAAGAGAGAAGAAGAGAAATAAACCTAATAGAGTCATGAGCCATCCCACAGGAGTCCATCTTTCACTCTTTACTTAATCTTCTGGACTCAGCAAAACGTACTTTAGTTTGTTTGAAACCTCTTATAAACACATCCGGACTATTGCCTTGGAAAGTAATCAGCTGGCTGATTGGAGAGACATTCTCTCATTTTGTATATGAAACTGATAACTGTAACAAACAGGCATTGCCCCACTGAACCTTGGATCCGGTTGGCATTTAAAGTTACACTGAGAAAAATCTTGCAAACACTGCAAAATGCAGATGAATCTACGGACCGGACAAAAACAGCAGCTCGCATTTCCTTCTGGGAATCACACTGATAAAGCTTTGATGCTTTAATGCTAAACTTTAAGATGCAGGTGCTTCTCAATCTCAACAAAAATATCATTACCAATATGTACTGTACATTTTTCAGCAACTTAATACAAAAAGTGAAATGTTACAGGAATAGATATCAAAGGTTTGTTTTGAATTTTAAATGTCAAATTAACTTCTCACAGCATTTTAATTTTAAATTAGAGGTGTTCTGGAAAGTCTGTTAACAATAATACCAATGCAACCTGCTATTGGTATTTTTTGTGTTGGATGTTATCGTGCACTTGTGTTAAGCTACGTTGGTTATGGACTGTTGTTCTGGAAAGTTTATCAAGTTAAAGTTAAACTATATTTAAATTCAAAGATTCTAATTATTCCATTTATTTTCTATCCAAGTTAAAGGAGCACGATGAAGACATTGTCTTATTGTCCATGCCCCTTGGTGATGGTTAGAGAAAAATCGATGACCAAACGGTGGCGATCTATTTAACACATTTGCAACCCACTATTATGTTTTCTAAAATGATAGTTTAATTAGTTTTAGAAATTAAAGTATGTTTTTCCTCTTCAACATTAACATTTAATTTTTTTCTTTAATTTAATTTCTTATTTATTTTTAACATTTTTATTTTATTTATGTTTTTTATTCCCCCACCTGAATCTCCTTGAACATATTTCTAAAAATGTTTTTTGCTTGGGAACGTTTTATAGTGTTCATTAATGAATTCCATAATCTTACCCCAGAAACTAAGCAGCCCCTGTGTCTTATTGAGGTTCGGGTGGAAGTTACACAAACGTTTCCTTTCCGTTTTGTGTCATCTGTGATCAAAGTGAACTTGTGAATCTCCACCTCAGTCTCTGTTCTTCTAAAGCCTCTAACTGAGTGTCTTCCAGAACTGTCCTTGATTTTAGCTCAATCAGTCATTCCATTAACCTTCTGTGTCCCAAATGAAGAAACTGATTCCCACAGCATGACTCTGCCACTGTGGTGTCTTTACATGCTCACTATGTGAACTGGTTTTGTGACAAAAAGGGTCATTTTATAGCCTTTATTAAACAGCTCTAATATAAAAACAGATCTGGTGAGTGCATGACTCAGAGCTGCAGCTCCTTCAGAGCATCATGGCTTCTTATGAGGATGATCAAATTGATGATAGGTCAACAGTTGATCTGTTAGAACAGCTGGACAGTGATTACAAATTAAGTGATGTTTATTGAGGGATGTCAGATTAAAGGGCCCCTGATTTAGCAAACAGTTAATGTGTTCTACAAACTTCTTTATTTTCCTCCATTCATTACTACCAAGAGAAATAAGAAACTACTGTAGATTTCATTATTTCTATTTAACATTTGGGTGTTCTTGATCCAGGATGGCTTCTTTCCCCTCCTTGTGTTTACACCACGAATAATATGATAAATGGTCCATCTGATGTAAAAAACACCTTCCTGCCAGACAGGCCAGGCAGACATAAGTGACTTGTTTCAAGAGCATGTGTGCAACAGATCTGCCGTCCTGCTTAGGCTAAAGGAAACTTTCTGAGCAAAGCGGATGGAGACCCTTACATCACCTGGAAATGAGTTTTGATGAAGCTGTTTAACAATTTGATAATTTCATAAACAGACAAGATAATCCTTTACAGTGCGGGGTAATCAGGCCACAGCGGACCGTCGAGCAGGAGGAATGTCGGTCAAACACAGGTGGTTTCCATCCCCAGCTTCAAGATGAGAGCTGAAAAAAGCAGCTGCTGTAGGATTTCAACACAGAAACTCCCTGAGATCAGAACCTGAGATTATTTAATGAGTAAGGATTATTTTTGGTGTGAGTCAATAAATTTCTGTCACCCATTTAAACAGAAAACTCCATGAATTATTTTTCTCTAAATTTTTCTGAGCAAATTTATTCAGCAATCAAAGTGTTATTACAGAAAATAATAGCAGGGCCTATCCATAAAGACTTAGGATAAACCTCTTTCCTCCTGAAACAAGAGAAAGATTTATTTACAGGTTGCCATGGAAACACAGGAAACAGTCTTTTGGAGACAGGAAGGACCGGTGACATAAAGCCGCTCAGAGCAGCTGTTTTATGTTGTTGTTGGTAATCAGTCAGCTAATCAAAACAGCTTATTAATTTGGAGAAACAATAAGTGTTTTCCTCTCTGCTGTGTGTTTTCAGACGTTGCTGTGGATATTTGAGCTCTCAATGGCTTTTTCAGAAGCTGGAATATCCTGACAACACCTGGTTCCTTCCTGGGGAAGCATTCAAGGAACCCGGAAAAATCTCACATGGGTCACATGGGATTGGGTTTAACATGTCACTGATGGTATCAAAACAAAGAGACTGCATCTATGCATGTCTACGTAGATCAAGGATGATGATTCACTCAGTGACTCTTTATTATGAAGAAACTGTATCATTATCGAGTTGAAGTGACAACAATCATATGCAGGCAGTCAGTAAGTGCTGCTGCTTTTGTAACGTTTTACTTGTTGTTTAACAAATGGGGAACAATGGTAATCAAACCATGGCTAACTGCTATTGATGCTAACGTTCCATCCAGATGAATGCACTTACACACAAGTCAACTTCTTGTGCACACCCTTTCGACATAAAAGGGGTATAAAAATGAGCCCCATTTAAAAATGTTTTGTATAAAAATAAGTAAACATAAACAAAAACAAAAAATCTAAAGGATTTTATATGAAAAAACATGATTTATGACTCCTTTAATAAATTACTAGCTTTAGAGACTTTCAGTGACCAAAGAGTGCTCCATAACATTATAGGACCTGCTGTTTAACACAGAAATGCTGCAACA
This sequence comes from Cyprinodon variegatus, assembly GCF_000732505.1. Taxonomy (NCBI): domain Eukaryota; kingdom Metazoa; phylum Chordata; class Actinopteri; order Cyprinodontiformes; family Cyprinodontidae; genus Cyprinodon; species Cyprinodon variegatus. The sequence continues at coordinate 697,821 of NW_015150598.1, forward strand.
GTCCAGACGCATCAAGTGACAGATTTTGCCAAACCAACTGTAAGCCAAGGACCAGAATTTTAGAAAAGCCAGATAAAGGAAACTTATGTTTGCTTTGCTTTATTTTTTCAAGTGTAAGTGAAAGTTTTTTTGCAGAATCAATTGCATCTGATTGAGCTCCTCCTGACTTGATTAATGAGCTCCTAGAGAAATACCAACACAGCTGCAGCCAGCTCTGTTTCGTTGTTTCATGCCAGATGAGAAATACAACCTTGGGGGTTAACCTCTGATTTTACAGTTCATGGATATTGAAATGAATGGAAATTTATTTTAAAAAGCTAAATATCTGACAGCAATTTTTTTTAATAATCCCCTAAATCTTTCTTAATTGATATGTGGTTCAGCTATGGGCAGGGAAATTACTTTTTCAATTACAGGAATATAACACTTTGATGGATAACCTTTCCATACCCTTAACATTTGTGCTTAGATGCTGTTTAGATTGTCGTTTTTCAATGCCCCATATCTGGTCCCTGTTTGGTAAGAAGTGCAACTGATTCCTATAGCCTAATTTCTGAATAGTAAAAGGTTGTTTATTACAGTTTTAGTGAAACTAAAATATCCCCCTTTTTTTTTTTTTTTATCAAATACACTTTCTTTGCAATAAGTCCAGTCTTAAATATTCCACTTTGACTGTTTGACAGTCAGAGTTGGATTTTTTTATTTATTTTTTATGATATAACATTTTTCAAACAAGCCTAATTAGAACTGTCCATTTCAAAGACCACATTATCTGCTTTTATATATATCATAGGTTTACTATTAAGCTCTTGGAGGAATAATAAGAAGAAAAACCTCTTTAGCCCAACCCAGAAAAGAAAAAAATGTGTTGGGATTTCCATTCTTATTTCATGCTGGGTTTATACAGCACATAGTCTTCTGGGGGCTTTTGCTGGATTAAGATCAATGAAAGTTAATTCTACTTTGGAAACTGAGGAAGATTATCAGTGCTCTTTTGAAATCTTACATCACTACAAGCAACGAAACTGAAAGCTGTTCCCTTCCTCGATCCTGATCCTGCAGGTGCAGTCAGATTATAAACTATGTCGGTGTTTCTCGCCGACGCTGCAGAATAGTGATGATTAAAACTTCCATCCAAAAATACTCATTTAAACTGATCTAATAGATGAATATTAAAAGATCACAAAAATATTGTTCACCTAAAGTTGCATCTACAGGACACATAAAACAAGACCCTATAAATCCAGGATTTATATTTTCCTATAACCAGCAATTTAACAATGTTACTTAAATATAAGATAAAAGAGGATAAGCCCAAAACATTCCCCATCATGTTTAAAAGCTATTGGTACCTTATAATTCATACAATAACTTTACTAATTTACTACATTTATTAATTATTTATTGAATGATAATGAAAGATTCCAAAGGCCAATTATTAGAATCTAAAATTGTAGCTAATGCGCAAATAACTTGTATAAATGAAAATTATATAAAAAAGTGTGTAAATCTTTAACTACATGTAGAAGAGCTGGGCTGCATGATTACAAAAAAAAATCAAATTTTACCACAAGGTCAAAAAATGTCCATTAGTAGCGATGTTTGGGACAAATGGAAAATAAAGGAAATAGAGATTAATACAGGGCAGTTAAACAGAACAATCCAGCAATAAATGATTATAATGAGTGGATTCAAATAATGAGGCAGGGGTTGACAAATTAGAAAACAATAGGAGCAATCAGAGCAAATGTGTAGTAGCTGTAGCAGAAGGAAAGCAGTGAAGCTGAGGGAGAGCCTTTAATTAGTAGACAGACCTCACCTGGGACAGAGAAACTGTCAATCCATCCATCCATCCATTTTCTGTCACGCTTATCCCAAGCAGGGTCGCAAGGGGTGCAATTAACTAATTAAGACAATTAGCCTAACAGTCATGTTTATGGACTGTGGGAGGAAGCCAGAGTACCCAGAGAGAACCCACACATGCTCAGGGAGAACCATGAAGAAAGACCCCAGGCCGGGATGCAAACCCGGAACCTTCTTGCTGCAAGGCAGCAGTGCTACCATCTGTGCTATTATGCAGCCAGAAACTGTCAATCAACTGACAAAATAAGCAGAGCTGTAGGAGAAATACAGCAAATTTTACAAAGAAAATATCCAGTTATCCTGCTAGACTAAAAAAGACAAAAATGTCAGCATCTTTCAACAAACAATGGTGGATTAGTAGGCTAAACAGCTGAATGACAATCAAAGTTGCAACAGTAGAAAGTGTTATGGATCTCTAATCAGTTTTCAGATTTATTTTGCAAACATCAGAAAACAAAAAAATTTCATTTGATGGACTTAAACTTAAAAACAGGTGCGCAGAAGATACTGGACGAACGGCAAACCACAATTTTATATAACCATTTTTGAAAAATCCCACTTTAGCAAGGTTGGAACTTTCCTCAAAAACCTGATGTATCAATAAAAACTGCGATATACACAGATGTAAAATAAGTGATAAAAGGGCTTAACTTGATTCTTAGTTATTATATCTGACTGTGTTTCAAAAAAGAGGTAAAAAGAGTAAAAACAAACGTTTAATCAGAACAAGAATCCGTTTTTTGGAACATTAAAAGTATCGTCTTTGACCTTTATAAGAATTGCCATCACTGAAATAGTAAAACCAGCTGTATTTAATACCCTTTTTTTTCTTTATTCTCTCTGGAAATTCCCCACTGAGCATTAAAAATAAAGACAAAGTAAAAAATTAATAAAGAAAAAAAATTTGAATTATTTTGGATAAGTTCCCAAAACCTGTTATCAGGTTTCCAGTTTTCACACAGACAAAGCTAAGCCAGCCTGTCCCTGTCACTCGCCATCTTGTCCTGAGCACTGAAAAGCCCAAGCTTCTGCTCTCCAAAATAAGTCATCAACAGGAGGCTTTCTGTGGGATGAGACAAAGGGACGCTGATAGGAGCCGGGCGCTCTCACATTATGAAGCCCAAACAGCTGAAGACAAGCGCAACAGGCTAAGGCTTTGCCGGACGAAGGCATGTGAAAAGGGATATTAGACTCTTAAAACACTTTGTACCATGAAGAAGCTTTTAGTTGCTAAGCATCAAGCCAAAACAAGTACAGTACATTTTGTCCCTGAATATTTCGCTTTTTCCATGTATTTAGCTGGTATCTCTTTTAGTTTTACCACTTATTACAGACACAGTTATAATCAACTAAATTTAAAGAATGCAACAACTAAAGTAAAAGTTTAAATATGGAACAAAATAGGATTTCCTGCAGGTTTGTGAGAATAGAAGAGTCTTTGCTTCGTTGCATCCACATTCCAGTCTGCATCTTTGTTCATCTTCATCTCTACAGCTCTTCACAACACAGGTTTCAAGGACTGGTCAAAGCATTGCACTTCGACCTGTTGCCAACTATCCATTGTGGGCAAGTGGTCAAAAGTATGGAATACGGAACAGGGTCAAAACAGGAAGGATTTAGTGATAACACTGAACAACTTAATAAACACAGCATGGTTAATAGGATATGGAGCACTTACAGATGAACAATTAAAGACCATTGAGCTTGTATACTGAGGTGAGAGTGGGGCCTCATACTAAAAGCTGGAGATGTCATCAGGGGAAAAGGAACAGATGTGGAGAACAGCAAACAGGAGAACTGAGGGGAGGTGAAAGATTAACACAAAAGAAGATGAAAAATGCAACAAGGATGAACAAACTCAAACAAAAAGACAAACTCCCTGGTTCTGTTTTTTTCTCTAGAATAGATGGCTGTTCTTTTTTCGCTTTTTGCCCCTTTAAATCCACGCCATCTGGGGAAGAACAGATCTTTCAATCAGTTGATGAAAGCTTAAGTGGATCTCGCAAATTTATTAAAAGGCAAAAGTAAAATAAAAGTAAAAGGCTACATGTGCAGACTTTGGAATATGGTCATACAGGTAATCCACAGTGGTAATAATTATGACCCTTAAACTGAAAGAGTAACTTAAAGAAACTAAATATTTGAACTGCCTTATTCAATGTATGATCATGAAATAACGATCTGACACACAAGACACTGGTAGAACTGGTTGAATAAATATTAAAATAAATATTTTCATCGTAACTGTCATGATATTGACGCTGATGGCGGGCTTAATTATTTATTTCATTCACCTGTCTACTCTGCCCAGTTTTTCGTTAGTTCTCATTGAATGTACCTGCTGCTGCTCCTATTTTTACTGCTCGTGAGCCAGTGGAGAGAGTTTTTTTTAGGATTTTATAGTGTTTCTGTTTTCCTTCTGAAAGAGTTAAACAAAACAATCCACTGGACTTTGTTTCCGAGTTTGAAGATGTTTTGCTTCCCATCCAGGAAGCTTTTTCAAGTCAAAATGTCAGAATTAGCGTTGGGTTTGAAGTTTTTTAGAGTGGACCAAAAAACAAAGCCTTGTTTTGGCTAAGACAATAAAGAAAAAGGTTTTGGGTCCCCCAGGGCATCATCTTGTCTCCATTTCTCTTCACTCTTTACCAGAGAAGGGAAGTAACGAAGTACAAATACTTCGTTACTGTACTCAAGTAGATTTTTCTGATATTTTTACTTTACTTTACTACTTATTTTTATGGCGACTTT
>NW_015150598.1:703136-706125 GCF_000732505.1 Cyprinodon variegatus
ACCAGAGTATTTTTTAACACAAGTATCTGTACTTTTACTCAAGTACGGAAAGTGAGTACTTTTGCCATCTCTGCTCTTTACGCTTCAAACTTTAACTACAACACGGACAGCTGTCACCTCCAGAAGTTGTCTGATGACTCAGCCATCATTGTCAGGAATCCAGTTTGTGTGGATTGTTTTGTGTCGTGTTTTTGTGTGTTTTCCCTCCACCACCAGGTGGCGCCTGGTTCTCGTTGGCCCTCTCTCACACCTGCGGATGGTTGCCTCATTACCTGAGGACTTTTAATCTGCTGACTGCCACTACCTCGAGGCCAGAGTGTTTGCAAATTTTGGAAAGTCATCCTGCAAACTGGATGTTTTAGACCTTTTCCCCTTGGAAGGATCATCTGAGCTTCAAACTGAGCTGGGGATTCAAACAGGAGGTTTGGATCTACTTTTCCCCAAAGGGATTGTTTGAGTTTCACACTGAGCAGGGGATTCATCTCCACAAGAATCCCTTCAAGTATCATAGGAAATCTAAGTTGCAGTCAGCTCCTCTGTTCCTCAAGGAAACACCTCAACTTGGGTAAACCCTGTCCACCCTCCAACGAGCAAGTCAATTACTGGAACAACCCACACCTACTGGATTCAGAGAAAGACACCTTTTCTGGAAGCTCCTGGTTCGCCAGTGTTCAGAGCAGCACTGAACCCATCTCTACCAGTTCTCAATAAACCTGTTAAACCTTCCCCTAGTCTCTCTGTTAGTTTTTCTGCATGTGGGTCAGATCTTTGAATAAAATCATGACAATCATAGGCTGTGTGTCTGAGGGGAATGGCCTCGAGCAGTGATTGGTCATCATGGACTTTGTGGACCGGTGTAAGAACAACCAACTATTTATGAACACCGGTAAGACCAAGGAGATAGTGACGGACTTAAGGAGAAGACCGCCACCTGATTCCACCATTAACATCCAGGGACAGGATATAGCAACTGTGCAAAGTTTCAAATACCTGGGTGTTCATCTCAACAATAAACTGGACTAGACCGATATCAACACCTTGCAGAAGAAGGGCCAGAGCCGTCTCCATCTCCTGAGGAGACTGAGGTCCTTTGGACTCTGTCATCTCCTGGGTCCCAGGCAGCACAGAGTGGGTTAGGAAGCGAGCGAACAAGCTGGCATGCGCTCTGGACTTTGTGGAGGAGATGGCGGAGGGGAGGGTGTTGGTCAAGCTACTATCCATCATGGACAACACCTTTCACTCTCTGCACCATACTGCAGAGGAGCTTAGCGTCACAAGGGAATTTCTCTGTTGTGAGATCAATAGAATCCTATCTTATCTCTTATCTTCTAACTGATTTATGTAAAAAAAAATAGCAGCTTCCTGAATTGTAGTCGAAAGGGAATCTTAAAATCTGTTTGACACATACCAATATTTAATGAATCATTTCATTTTAGAAATATGGTGTGAATTTCAAATTTCAGGGCAGTTTGGTCATTGACCTATTTGCGCCAAACAGCTGCCTCTTAGTCTTCTCTTTAGAAACTATTCTTAGCTTTCAGTACTGAAGATGGAATCCGCTAACACGAACCCACTGTAACTGACCAATCTTATTACAAGCTGCTAAATGTTTTAGGCATGTTCAATTAATCATTTCAGCTAGATTGAAGACAAAAAACACACCTCTCACTGTATAGAATATGCCATTTAGGGATTGAAATGAACAAAGTTGATAGATAAGGGCCATTAAAGCAACAGTCAGACACAGAACTGAGATAGATGATAAAGGCATAGATGAGAGCAAATTAACAAACCACAGCTGAATTTGGTTAAATTTAAACTTGTAGAGAGAGAGGAACTCCTCTGATGGAGCACCTGCTTGCTGTGGTGCAAATCACTGCTGAACCCAGCAGGCCCACAGGGGAAATCACTTTTCTTCACCTCATTGTCGGGCCTTGGAATCCCACTCCACTTCTCCAGATGGCTTTGACAGCAGCAGCCTCGTTCCGCTACTGCTGACCCGCCCGGTTATCCCATCTGTCTACTCCAGGCCCCGCAACCCAGTCATTACTATCTGCAACTGTTCGTGACTGGGAACCTAATCTGGAGACCAGTTTATAAGGCCACTGGGCTGCAATCATAGTGACGGGCAAATGGACCAATTAGTTCTAGATGGCTGGTTGCAGGGTATCGATGTCAGTCTGAAACAGCATAAATGATCGGCCTTTATTTAGCTTTTTCTAATGCACCTTATGGTAACTCTAATTTAGATTTGGTGGATTTAACATGGGAAGAACAGAATAAGAATTATTTTGAGAAAAAAAATTACTTTTTTGATTTAAAAGAGAGTGCATAAGTAGGCATGTGGTTGACTTTCACAATGGTTATCAGCTGATAAATCTACTCATGCCAGTATTCTCCCTGTTAAGAAATAGTTTACACTTCAGTCAACAAGTATAATGTTTTGTTTCAGGTTATTTTGATGAATTATCTTTAAGGAAAAAGATAACAGGTCAAATAAATGAGTTAGATGTTCATTTGTTAGGAGTTTCAGTTGACATTTTACATTCACTTGCCATTTCTATGAATCTGGTTAATTTTACAACATAGGCTGCCTGGTAGAGCGGTTGTTTGAATTTGTGCTTTTGCCAGAAAGAAGGATTTGGATTAAAATCCCAGTCAATTGCTGGGATTTATTGCATTCATTACATTACCTCTCTTCAATAACCTTATTAAATGAATAGGTCTCATTAGTTATGAGCGTGTAAAAAAGTTTGCTGTCCTGACTTTCACTTTTTTGCCAAGTGATGGACTCCCAATTTGTTTATGTGAAACCTCCCTAAAGTTCCAGAAGGAGATATGTTAAAGTTTTAAACAAAATCTTGGATTTTTGGTCTGGAAACAAGAACTTTCCTTGCTTCCCAGTTCAAAGTGAGATCAAAAAGCTCTGCTCATCTATCTATAGCTACGTTTACATGGACACAACTAATCGGATTGAAGGCCTGATCAG
>NW_015150598.1:708676-726783 GCF_000732505.1 Cyprinodon variegatus
CAGTCAAATTGATACAAAGTTTTCTATCTAAGGAAAACCAGTTGATTGCATCGACTCATTGACTCAAATACAATCCCCTCACACTAAGCATGCTTGTAGCAACAGTGGAGAGGAAAAACTCCCTTTTAACAGGAAGAAATAAGAAGACAAGATAGCCAATAAGCCGAGTGAATTAACAATACCAAGCAGAGGTGGTAAAAGAAATAGGAAAAGTCAAAGGTCAAGTGTACAAAGACAAAAAAATGTAATTAACATACAGGATGTGCTCGGAAAACAATATCAATATGAACTGTGGAAGCTGCTAGCTTGACTGTATAGGTCAGTAGGTCCTGCCAGAGGATCTAACACAGCAATTATTCTGCTGATTGTGTCCAGTCTAAAATTCTTTTAAAGTCGTAGGGAAGTGGTTGTTCCAACCGTTGCATTTCCGAATCCTCCCACATGGTGTCCAACTTTACACGAGTGGGACGTAACTCAATGGTAAAGTAAATGATTCTTATTTCTACTGTAGAGTATATTAACTGCGACATATGAATCAAGATGCTTTGACCGAAAAAATTTGATTGACAAATTACCGTTGATATATAATTGGCCGGATTTAGATGTACAAGTTGATGTAAAACTAACTGGCCCGCATAGAATAACGAAAAAAAAAAAACAACAACACATATTTTAAGACAGGATTTTTTTCAAATAGAAATGTTCTAACTTTTTTGGACAATATTGTCTGATGAAGAGTACATTTAAATACATGTTTAAGCTAGAATGATTTGAAATTTAAATATGACTTCTCTACAATTTTAAGGCTTGAAAAGGACAAAGCAAACACTATTAGGGCAAATGCAGGAGTATTTAACCTAAGGTGAATTCAAATTGCTGTTTCAGCAGGTGACTATCCAAAGAACAGAAGTTCAGTCATGACTATTTTATTTTACACACAGAAAGCAGGTTAAGCAATTGCAATGGGTTGTTGGGGGGCAGTATTGCTCTGTTATTGTGCTGATCGAGAATGAAAAGAACATATTTAGCACCAGATTCCTCCTACGCTTTTACTGCATAATATTTTAAAGCTAGTTTTATGAGTCAACTCTATACCCCCCATATTACCCAGTGAAACAATTTAAAAACAATTTTGCCTTTTGATTTGGACTACAACCTTTTTATTCCTCTTCTTCTACTGAAATATGCTTTTCTCACTTCACATCATCTTTTCCTTCTTTTTGCGCATAAATGCCAGCAGATATTCACAGTGGCAGAAAACAAGGCACTGATAAACAACACATACCCCAACAGTTATAAACGCCCAGTTCAGGCTCCAGAAACCTGGCATAGCCATTGTTCCAAAGGTTTGCTGTAAAAGTAGCATGGTAATACTGAGACTTGCTATTTTTGGATGAAAATGTTAAATAAAAGCAATATAAATAAATAATTTTTTAACATTTTATTTATAAAAGCAAGAAAACTGCCTCCTTTAAAGTGTAAATGTTGTTTTACCTGCCCACCAGTGATTTAAATGGCTAATAATCTAAGAACTAGAACTGAGTTTTACCTTGTAAATGAATTTGGTCATCATACTCTAAAAATCTTTCAACATGTCATAGGTTTTTATCAAAGCTATATAGTACTTTTGAAAAGCAAAATCCTAGTCTTATCTTAGTGAAGACTGGCAGCAAGGTTTCATAAAAAAACTCCTTGGTGTTTTTTGTTGATTAGACACACCAGATTTATTTTTATCTGTGTATTTAAGTGGGTTATTTCTGTTTCCCCCAATGTCAGTTGTTTACGTGTCATTGTTCCAGAGTTTTGTCAAGGCTCCAGTCCTTGTGTTTGTTTTTGTGTGTGTCTCCCTTCCACCAACAGGAGGCACCTGGTTCTGGTCCGCCTCCTAACACACCTGCTGACGGTTACCTCGTTAACGGAGTGCTCTTAAGCTGCTGATTGCCACTACCTCGACGCCAGAGTGTTTGCCAGTTTTTGGTACTCTAGCCAAGCTGAGTTTTTGCTGAGTAAGACTGAGTTCTTGTCTCCCTGAGTTTTAACTTAGTTTTTTGTCTTTGCCTCTCGGCAGGAAGTCCTCCTGCAAACTGGACCTTTTCGGACCTCCACTCCCAGGAGGGATCAACTGAGCCTTAAACTGAGCCGAGGATTAAAAGAGGAGCTTTGGATCCAGTCTCCTTGACAGGACATTGAAATTACTCTCTGAGCCAGGGAATCATCTTCACTACGACCTGTTCAAGTACAGCAGAAAATCCGAGTGGCAATCAGCATCTCCGTTCACCTACACCGTCCGAGTTCTGGGTAAACCCTGTTCCGCCCTCCACCGAACCAGACAAACTCTGGAAAACAACACACAGATTGGAGTCAAAGATCCTTCACTTCTCTGGAAACGTGAGTCATCAACCAGATGCTCTTCTTCAATTCAACAAATAAAATTCCCCACTGAGCCTGAACTAATAGTCTGTCTTCCCCTCACCTTCCATTTCCGGCAGAGCAGAGTTTAGAGCAACACTGCACCGTGCTTAACCTCTTCAATAAAACCTGTTAAACTTTTCATCTGCGTCTCTCTGAATTGGTTTCACTGCATGTGGGTCCGAGCTTTAGATAAAATCATGACAAGTTCCCCATGTGTCAACAAGTTTAGCAATCTATTTCAATCAAACATATCCATTAAACATTCACCTGGTGATATCCAATTGATGCTTTGGTCCACTGGTGCGGCAAACCATGACAGAACAGCGATGGGAGGCTGAGAAGTGGGCAAGGTGGAGGCGCAATCGCTTAAAGCTGTTAATGCCACCACTAGGAATCAGAAAAAAGACGACAAGATAGGAAAGGTTCCTATCTGACCAACGCTCACAGGTCAGGTAAGGATTACATTAACTCCTTATGGTTACTTTTTTGTTTAAAAGACAGTTCAAATTTTAAATGGTTAATTTAATCCCAGAGAAATTTAGGGATGTTTTTATCTCCTTCAATCATACATGCTACGTGGTGGGAGATAAACCTAATATAGCTCTGTATGTATCATTGCCTGTTTTTTTTTCTTTTTTTAATTGACAGCTCTGACTTTAACTATGGGTCGTCTCTAAAAAAAAAAAAAAATTAAATTTTTCTGAAAATGTGAAGCAATAAGTGCTTAAGACGTTGTATTTTGATATTGCTACCAGTTCTTGAATGAGCAAAAAAACAGACTTTGAAATAAAATCAGAAAAACTGCTGAAGAAGACCATTTGCAATAAGAAAGTCTGGCAGCTTTGAAAGAAAATGGCTAATGAATTTTGCAAAAGGTTCTAAATGTTTTCTTATTTTTATTGGGTGTATCTTCACATGGGTGAGAACCGGATGGTCTAAGGAGGATTCCCGTTGCATCTTGTAGTAAAGAATAGCCACGTCAGAAAAGCTACCATGTGGCAGGTCAGGTTCTTTGGCTGATCTCCCTCCCTCTGACAGCTGGTCTCTGGGCCTGTAGTGGCTCAGTTCTCCAAGAGTTCACTTCTAATTATCTCCTAAGTCAAACATACTCTGAGAAAGTCCAGAAGCACAGTAATAAAAATGTTGGTTTTTATCACTTAAACCCCCCTCTTTGGTCACTCTCTGCGTGCTGCACAAAGATGCATTTGTGATATCTTTCCCTGCTGATTGTAACTTGATATGAAGCAGTTTTGCTTCACATCTTATCGTTGTTTTAACAGCTGTTTCTTTGGTGAAGTTCCCATTTGCAGAACAAGATAGTCCCAGCTGTCTCTGGTGGTTGGACGGACATAATGTGGCTCTTAAAGAGGAATGTTGGACTAAAGTTGCCTGTTGATTTATGATGTGAAATACAACTTGACTTGAGTGCTACTGTCAGGACGCCATAGTCATTAGGCTACAAATTCAGTTCAGTCAGGCTCACAACGCGTCTCCATATCTGTCTAATATCAGTATACATCAAACAGACAAGTCCATCTGTTGTGTTTTAGTAACACCAGTGAGATCCAGCATTTTATAATCTGGAAGCATTTAAAAACACACTGCATCAGAGCAAACAAGTCTGACATTTGGCAAAATTATACAGATGCGTAATAGTAATTTTACATTACAGTCATGGTGAAAACAAAGTACACCCTTTTTAAATTCCAGAGATTTAGGCATATATAAACAATGATGTGGTCTCAGAATCTAAAATTGATTCCACACTGTTGTTATTTATGTAACTTAGATGAAGCCATGGAAAATTTAACCCCCAACAGCTTCCAGATATCAGTCAAGTGCTGCTGATCAGATGCACTAAATGAGCATACAGGTGTGTTAACACATGCCAAGGTGGAAAGACCTCACCAATGACCTCAGAGAAACCAAAGTTGATTTCCCTCAGCCTAGGAAGGTTTAAAAAGTCATTTCAAATCTATTTGAAATGAGAAAGTTTATTCCCAAGTGGAAAACATCATGGCTGCCAATTGTCCCTGGAGGTACGCCCCGATAGATTCATCCAAAGGTCAGAGAATGAAACTAAGAGAAACTGCCAATAACCCAAAAGCACAATGTCACAAACCTTAGATATGAGTTTAGAGCTCATGCCATAACAATTAGATAAGTACTACATATGTACGGTGGTTAAGAAGGGTAAAAGGTTCTTCAGAGTATGGCTTTTTGGTGTAAACAAATATACATCAATACATATAGGCTGCTGCTGCCAAGGACTGTGTTAGAGGGTTGATCTTTTCAGCTTTTTCTACAGCCACAGTGTCACACACTCTCTGAGAAGACCCCAAACTCTTCTGTATACCAAAGGTATAAAGTTCATTGAGTAGCTTAATATTAGCCTAATAACTGCAGCTTGGTTTAAATTAGGGCATCATGAGAATAATGATTGCAAGCACAAGAGCTGATCTACTGTACAACAGAATGACCAAAAAAAAAAAAAAGGAATAAATAAAACAATAAAGTTTTTGCAATGACCGAGCCAAATACCAGACCTCCAGCCTGATTAGAAAACAGTGTTGGGGTGTTTAGAGAACTGTGCAGAAATAAATGTGTGCAAACTTCAAGAAAATCAAAATACGCAGAAAAGAGTGAATGAGTAGTTATACTTAAACAAGACCCCAAGATACTCGAGCTCCTCCACTTGAGGCAGCAACTCCCCTACATCCTGAACTGAGCAAGACACCTTTTTCTGGACTTGGAGGAACATTCAGACAACTTCTCAATGTGCTCTGAATCACTTCAACTCACTCTGTAGTTCTTGGTAGGGGGGAGCCAGCGGAACAATATGAAATTGTTAAAATGTCCTTCACCTGCTCTTGGCAGCACATGGAAAGAATGGTTGAAGAAAAATCCTTCAATGAGACTCATTCAATTTGGAAAGAATACCTTTGCTGGGAATTACTGCTTGCTGATGGAGATTCTAAAGGCTAAAAAAGGTGGATCTTTGAGCTGCAGAAGGTGGTTGTAAGGCATCCATAAGGTGGTTGTATAGGTTAAAACAGGAGGTTTTGTAATCTGCTAAAAATGCTTCCATAAGTTTCTGATTGAGTTTTTATATTCTACTGAATGTAGTTCTGTAAGCTAGAAGAGGAGGTTCTATGGGCTCCTAAAGGTGGCTCTATAGAGACGCTGAAGGGGCTTCTACAAGCTATGGAAGGACGATCTTCAAGCTACGGAAAGTTGGTTCAATAGGCTTGTGGAGAAGGGTTGTAAAAGCTCCTGATTAAGTTTTATTTAGCTGTTTGAAATGCTGAGGGCATCATTTAAGCTGTTGAAGGTGGTTGCAAAAGCTTCTGAATTAGTTCTTAAATTAGAACTAAGAAGATGGTTCTAAAAGTCTTTGGATGAAGTTCAACAAACTACTGAAAGAGATTCTGGATACTGCTGAAGAACCCTGGAAGACGTTCTGCAGGGGCCTAAAAGAAGTTCTAAAAGTAGTGGAGGAGGTTCTGTAGATAGTTTAAGGTGGTTCTAAAAATTGCTGTAGTTGTTTTATAGCTACTCAAGGAGTTTCTATAATTCTACTAAGGCTTTTATATGATGGTAATTATGTATATGCTGCTGCATGTCATATAAGCTGCATAAGGTAGATCTATAATTGCTGAAAAATGTTAATGTTAAAGCTAGTGGAGAGAATTCTAAAAGCTCCCTAAGGTTATTTTATAAGCAGCTGAGGGTATTTTCATCTACATGCTGCTGAACAAGGTTCAACAAGCTGTTGGAGCACAGAGTGTATTTTATGTTTTTAACCCAAGTTTCTGCTAAAGAAATAACCAGCTATTAAAAGGAGAAATTGGAAACAAGTTACCACATGCACTTTCAGAATAGGAAAACTTCAAAAAATTAAAACAGGAGATCAAACATGAATATTGAATAGCTTCAGGACAGAAAGTTTGTGTTTATTTTTTCTTTATGCTCCCAAACGACAGTTTGTGAAACCACAATGTTAATGACTTCCTATATTGTTGTGTTGAAAGCAGAGAGCCTGGAGAAATTAGCACTATTTTAAGCTCTCTGGTATGCAGGAAGAAAGTATGTTGGTCTAAATGTTTCTCATGTGCTCAAAGCAAGCAACTGCAAATTATATTAGTGAGTTGTCACCACAACCAAGTGGTGAGCAATTGAGATGAGCAATTAATCAAAGGTTAATACCACATACTTCTGCAAGATCTCTTCTTCAGTTATTTTATCTTCCTGTGCTGGAATAACCAAATAAGAAAGCAAAAATTTTTTGGGGGAATATTTATGTCCTTAAACATCTCTGATGGTCAGATGCACCATGAAGGTTAACACAAATATTAATTTAAGTCTTATAACTCATATTAACAGCCCAGCCAATATTCATAAAATAAAAAATGGGAGCACCACCCATCTCTACTGTACCTTGATCACATGTGTTTCCCTCTCAGAGCCAGTGAGATTTCAACCACCACTCTAGTCTAAGTATAAACAACATTATTTATAGATAGAGAGATAGATACACTGAATGACTGATTGATTGATTGATTGATTGATTGATTGATTGATTGATTGATTGATTGATTGATTGATTGATTGATTGATTGATTGATTGCAGGTAATGCACATGTCCATTTATGTCTGCTCATTGTGTCCGTTGCTGTTGGCCTTAAAAAAAATACTTTCGGGAAAATTATCCGGTCCACCGTTGTCAGGTAAACAGGTTTTGGTGTTCAGGAAAAAACTAAGGCACACCAAAAATTAAATCTAGGATGAATTAAAGACTGCTGGAACAGATAGATGACCAGAGGCTTTTGTTCTCTCTTTGCACTGGGACGCAAGGAAAGTTCTTGTTTCCAGAGTGAAAATCCAAGATTGTGTTTAAAATTTCAATACATTTCTTTCTAGAATTTCACTACAGTTTAACACAATTTGCTTGCAGGCAGAACCTTAAACACAGATTATTAGCAGTTATGAGATAATTTTTTTGTCATTGTAATCAGATTAATGTTAATTGAACAGTATATAACAGAGGCTAACAGATTAGCAAACCGTTTAGCATTAGCATTTGTGCAAAGCTAGCACAAATGCTAATTCAATGAACGATATTAGCTCCATACAGTATTTGGCATTATCAGATTAGCACAAGTTTATATCTGTAACTGTTGTCGGATAGAGAGGAGAGTCAGGGACTTTGTTTCACAAATGTTTAATCACTTGAGATTGGATCGTTATCTTTCAGCCTACTTGATGTTGTCAGTCATCTTAAAATATTATAATGTATAATTTCTACTTCCCTGGTAGTCACCAAGCTTGGGTGAAAATGAACTCTCATTGATCCCCAAAAATGATTATCTAGCTATATATGGGTTTTGTTGAAAATCTTTGCAGTTTCTATTACAGCAAAACCAAATGGCAAATTTTAACCAAAAGCCAGATAACAGAACAATCTGTCCCAAGTTTACTAGAACCCCAAGAAAGCACCACTTCACCTGCAGTCTAGGAGCAGAGTGCCCATTTGGGACCACATGAAGCTGGATTACAAAGGATTTTTCTGTATGGATTAGTTTTTTAAGGAGAAATATGATCTCTTGTTTTAAATCTCATTAAAACTTACAGCAGCATATTGGATCATCTCAGCATCCCAATTAAGAATAAATAATCACTCTGAGACACATTGTTGCTAATGGTGTCAGTAATATTGCATAGATAAAAGAAGACAGAGATTTAAATGGAATACCAAGGTTCTTTACTTTAGTATTGTAGGATGAAAATAATGACCTTAACAACTAATAAGCCAATTAAACATTTTATTTCTAATTATCCATTTTTTTAACGTAAAAATTTGGCATTGGTTTCACAACATACAGAAATCAGTACGATTTTTTGCTAAATTTGATAAATAAATAAACCTAATAAACATTTTCAATTCAGGAGATAATTAGCTAGAAAGAAAAGAATCCAGCGATATAATCCCACATAAGTAAGTGCCTGTATGAATGCTCGGGACGGATTCCTGCAGGCATATAATTTAACATAAAACCTAACAGACACTAGGATCTTCTGACGGGTTTCCCTCCTCTAGGAGTTTTTAGGAGTTCAGCTGCGGAAGTGCAAAATGAGGCAATCAGCAATTTCAGGATTACCTATAAGCTGTTGGTGAAATGCGGAGCTTTGCATGTGTTTCACTAAGTATCGACCTTCTAACCAGCAGGTGGGGTGAAATCAAAGGTTTTTATAAAGCGGCTTTGCTTTTTTTGGTGCATTTCAGCAGAAAGTCTACTTGAACTATTTTCCAATATTTAGTATAAATGTTTAAAAAGTAGGTAAAATTGTTTACCGTTTATTTGTTCATATTTTTCTTTCAGTATTTTTTTTGCTTTATTTTTATTATGCAGATACTGACAGCATTACTGTAATATATTTTATTTAAGTCAGCTTTCAAAACACCAAAGGACACTGTAAAAAACACATTAAAGTACATAATATCAAAACATGACAGGGCAATTGGAGGAGGTATGCAGTCTTGAACAAATGAGTTTTTCGCCTTAATTCAAACAGAGGTAAAGTATCCGTGTTACAAATCTCAGGAGGGAGTGAATTTCAGAGTTTGGGAGCAAAGCAGGAGGATGCACTGCTCCACATGGTGATGAGGCCAGCAGGAGGATAAATCAGATAAATAAAGAAGGAAGATAAAGGATGACACCGAGACCTGAGGAGAGGGAGAGGGGGTGGAGCTGTCAAGTTGAAAAAGAGAAACTGTCAGTCTTGAATAAAACCAATTTGGATCCTACCGGCAGGAACTCTGTTATGTTGTAATTTAGCCTCAGGAAGCGAGGGGTCAACTAGGCTTTAGTTTTTAGTATAGGCAAGGGGTGAGGGATGAGGGAGTTTGCCTTACCAGATAAATACAGGTGGGTGACTTCTGCACAACAATAAAAATAGATATAAAATGTATGAAAGATGTTACCACGGGGCAGAAGGAAGATGATAAAAAGCAGAGTCCCCAGAACAGAACCCTGAGGAGCACCAGTTGTGACAGTGGATGGCTTAAAGACTTAATTTGGATGAGCTGAGTTTGGCCAGAAAGGTAGGAATGGAACCAGTGGTTGAGAGTAACACCAATTGAAGATGGACTATTGAAAAGGATACAATGAGAAATTTTATCAAATGCCACAGGTCCTAACGGTTAAGAATGAAAGAAGACATGAACCGCCTGCCATCAGAACATTGTTGGTAATTTTGTGCGGTTTTAGACTGTACAATTTTATATAGTTTATTATGATTTAGATGGTGTGAAATTAGATTTTTCAATTTTTTGGAGATCCAAGGAAATTTAGAAATTGAATAGAAGTTATTGTAGTTATTAGGATCTGATCTACATCCCCTCAGTGATTACTGATTACTGCAGTTTAAAGAGAAAAGGAAGAAGACTTCAGGTAAAAGAGGACTGAATGTTGATATGAAGGTTTGACCAGGGTTGTTAAGACTGGGTCAAGCAGGCAAGTCGAGGATTTGGATCATCATCTTTATCTACAGATAAAGTCAGAGATGTCTGAGATGCTTGGAAGCTAAAAACTGGAGAGAAGGATCACCGAGAGAGGGGATGGATTGCCAAAGAAAATGCAAGGGGTGAGATTAGAGACAGAGATTCATGAATTGTGTTAGTTTCTCACTAAAGAAATCCATTACAGCATTACAGGAGTCTGTAGAAAGGACGTGAGAGGGGTTAAAAAATCTACTTAAACACTGGAAAATAAAATCTTTATCACTTACATTGGAGCATATTAAACCAGAAAAAGTAACAAGATTTAGTTTAAGTAATTAAGTCCTTATATTTTTCTATGTGAGCTTTATAGTCCTTAATATTCCAAATAACATGAGTCAAGAAGTTTTGATTTTTGACATACAGAGCTAAAAAATGAAATTGTCAGAATGGGCTATAAAGATCTGACCCACATGTAGAAAACCACTCAGAGACCAAGGGTACAAGTTTAACAGGTTTATTGTAGGTTAACAAACACTGATGGAGATTGAAACCCAGTGCCTGGATTGACTTCTGTCTTTAGACTTAGACTCAACTTTATTTATCCCTTGGGATTACTCCTTCAGATTCTGTTTCCAGTAGCTCTATTAAGAGTAGTGTTGCACCGATACCAGTATCGGGCAGGGCTCTGATCCAGCACTAAAATGGTGGTATAGGTAGTGGCAAGTACCAACAAATAGGGCACCGATACCATTTTGAGAGCCAAAAGTTTATTGAACTATTGTCACCCATTCCAGGTAGCCAATAAAAAGTTCTACTGGATTCACTTTATATTTGTTTGTTTTTTTCTGCTTAACAAAGGTAGGCAGCAGCTTGACAAAGCTGATCTCTGTCCCTCTTCCTACCACCTCCTACTTCCCCCTAGGGAGGAGTTGTACAGGTTGCACTGGTAACAAGATCTCGTAATAAGAAAAAAATACTTAAATTAAGTGTATTTCTCCTAATTTGAGTAGGAAAATGGGATCTTTTACCAATGGAATGAATATTTTTACTTCTTAAAGTAAGATAATTAGATAATATGCACTTGAAATAAAACAATGCAATTGTGTTTTCTTATTTTAAATGTAAATTGTCTAGTTCCATTGGCAAAATGTCTCTTTTACCTCCTCAATCCAAGAACAAATGCACTTATTTTAAGAAAAAAATGACTTATCTAGATTTCTATTTTTTTGAGTGTGATGGCTTGAGGTACAAAGGAGGTCAAAGGTAGATGCCCATAATTTGAGACATTTTTACTTATTTCTATATCGTTTTTTCAAGGCATATATGCATTAAATATGCATCTCTGTGTCTCTCAGATTAAGATAAGGGGAGCACATGTTATTCACTAAGAAAGAAGAAGTCACAGATGATGGTGCGGGAGAAAAGTGCACAGTTAGCATTTCCCAAGGATGAATTTCTAGACAGCTTGAGGGTTAGAAGATGCAGGTGGTGCTGCTGAACGTGCTGGTGAGCAGGAAAAATACAAGTCTAATCAGGTTCTTATCTGGTTTGGCTACACTTTCATGGCTGTTTGAAGCCAGTGGGCCATGTTCTATGGTGTGTGGAATTGAGAATGTTATCTTGAAAAGCTTTCCAGAAGGTAATCTTGAGTTATGTGCTGAGAAAGGGGGCTGTTTTTGTGCAAGAGAGTGCAAGCATCTAGGAAAGACAGACTTTAGCACATCGATTCATCTTAAAATTGTACCGAATTATTTCAGGAAAGTCAGAAACCTAGAGACAGAACCTAGTTGTCTAAAGATGTTCAAAATAAGTGCATATTTGTCTGAAAAAACCAGCATGTCCTATGATTAAAGGAATAATGTAAACAAAAGTTTGGCTGTTTTGGAAAGCATTATTCCCACTACATTTGGGCTTTTATTTATACATTTGGACATTTTTACCTTGGTGGAACAGTCTTTCTTAGGCATCAACAACCTTCAGACACCAATCTGATCAGTATACTTTCACACACCTGGCTGATAATCATACAGGTTTTCACATTTTCAATGTGAGTCGTCCTGTTAGAGCATCCTATGTTGTCACAGTTTTCAATCATCTGACCCGTACTGTGCCACACAACCATGAGATTAATATAAGTATAGATGAATATTAGAGAAGAGGTATGGATAAGCTTCTGTTCCAGCTAACTACAACACAAAAGATGTTGGCCAATGAGTGAACACTGGTGCAACTCGCTGACCCTGCTTGTAACCTCCTATATTTTAACTCTCCTGACCTATTTTATGGATTCAGGACTTAATCAGATTGTGTTTTCCCTACATTTTGCATTGCTTCCACGATTTACTGGCACTATTGTCTGCTTGAGTCTGCATTGCTAGCTCCAGTTTGAGCCTCACCTGGCATTTTTTGACAGCTGTAGCTGCCTGAGTCCTGCCTGAGTCATCATCCACAATGGGGTTGCAATGTGTCAGGTTTCATGCATCAGGTTTGTATGTGCCTGGCTCTTAGTACTGCCTCTTCACCTGCCAGGGACAGGTCTACTGCTGTACTTTGCCATTGAGCTGCTGTGGCTGCAATATCAGTTGCCAGGACCTCTGCCAGCGGATATCTACATTCATCCAGACATCATCTTCCAGCCCCTGGCTTTGCTCTGGGAAGAGGCCTTGCGATAATTCATTTCAAAGAGCGGAAAATCTCGCCAGTGCTTTTGCCCATCTCCAACTTATTTAATTCCACTATTTATGAGTTGTCTGGTACCACTCCAACTATCATTCCTACTGTCTACCGCCCCCCTTTACCGAATAACAACTTTGCTGGATTTTCCTACACATCTATCCTCTCTCTGAAACTAAAAAAAAAAATAGATGTTTCTTTCTCTGTCTCCGCCCCTTCATTTACCACCAATCTTTGTCCCATGAAAGCCCAATGTCAGCAACTTCTATAGGAAAGCAGGTCTCAGTTTTCACAAAGAAATGTACAAAAACCATATCACATGTTATAAGGACTCTCCTCTACAGCACCAAAATTCAGTTCAATTAATTTAAATTTTAATTGTGTTTATCTATTTAGCGCCAATTCACAACACATGTAATGTCAAGGCACTTTACAGAGACAATTCAACCAGATCATACAATCAAACTGATTCAAGGTTTTCATTCTAAGGAAAACCAGTTGATTGCATTGACTCGAAGGCAATCCTTCATACCAAGCATGCTTGTAGCGATAGCGCATAGGAAAACTCCCTTTAAACAGTAAGAAACCTCCAGCAGAACCCACTACCACTCCAGTATAATCACTGCTAATAAGGGAAACTCTAAGTCGCTGTTCTCCCAGCTCAACAACATCACCCATCTATAGGACTCTCTCCCCCCTCATCTGTAAACATTCTCCTTCTGCAAATACATCATGTTTACTCATTCATTCATTGAAAAAAATCAAAAACTGTCATGGTAAGACATGGTACTTCCCCATCCTTAGGATGATGAGGCCTGGTTCCCATTTGGTTGGGGTGCGATGGGCTCTAGACTGTGACCAATGTGGGAGCTGCTTCATGAATTCTCTGCTTTTGCAAAACTCAAAGAAAAAGGTGCAGATATCTTGTTCTGGTCATGTGATGTCATTGAAAGCGGGGTGTGCTTAACCTTTGATCAGAGTTTGAAGAGGTCATTTGCCAGCCAGGATATTGTGTCCCTGATGTGGCACCTCTGGATCCACAAAGCAGAGATTGATGAAACGGGAAACAGTTGTATACACAGGTAATCCAAGATATCTTCTGAAGCTACTCTTCTGTGTGATCTTAACTTACAGTTTGGAAAGCATTCCTTCTTCTTGTTCCCAACTATGTTCAATATTAATGATAATAATAGTAATAATACATTTAATTTGAAGACACTCAAGGCCACAGTGCAAAGACACAAAATGCATTGAAAGAAACAACAACAAAGATGAATAAAACCAGAATAGACAAGGGCAGTCTTAAACAGCTGTGTTTTGAGTTGTAATTTGAAGTGTGGGAATAAGTCAAGGTTCTGACATGGTATTGAATTTCAGAGATGGGGAACAGAGCAGCTGAATCCTCTCCTCCCTGTGGTATTGAAAAGGGCAGAGCAGACATCAAATTCACCAGAGAGGATGCCAAGGACAACAAGCTACCTTTTCTGGCCTGTTTGGTGAGCATGGTAGGAGATGGAAACCTCAACATTGAAATGTCTAGGAAACCCACTCACACAGACCAATATCTGCTTTTATACTCATACCACCCACTGGAGCACAAAGTTTTTGTCGTCAGAACCTTACAACACTGGGCCAAGCATGTCCCTGCTAAAACAGAAGAGAAACGCAAAGAACAGACACACATGAAATATGGTCTCCAAACCTGTGGAAACCCAAACTGGGCATTTGTTAATTCAGCAAGGAAATATCAAAGACAAGCAGCAGAACATAACGGTGAGAAGATTAAACACACAAACATCGTTATCCCATATGTAGCTGGAGTCTCTGAAAAACTTATAAGGATTTTCTCCAAACACAAAATCCCAGTACATTTCAAACCAAGAAGAGACCCTTGGACAGAGGCAAGTGCATCCTAGAGACAAACACCCCCAGACCTAAGATGAGTGGAGTGGTGTATGCCCGTCAGTGCAGTGACGAATGCTCTCATCTTAATGTCGGAAAAACCAAATAACCTCTCCACAAACGCATGGCTCAACAAAGACGGACTATCTCCTACGGACAAGATTCTGCTGTCCACATACACGTTAAATTGCCAAGTTCTGGCTTATACCAGAAATTTGATTGTTGCTTATAACCCCTAACAGAGCACTTTGCTACCAATCTGAAGGTTTACTAGTGGTTCCTAGAATTTCTAAAAGTAGAATTGGAGGCAGATCTTTTGGTTGTCAGGCTCCTCTGCTGTGGAACCAACTACCAGCTGTAGTCTGTGAGGCAGACACCATATCTACTTTTAAGGCTAGACTAAAAACTTTCCTTTTTGATAAAGCTTAAAGTTAGAGTGCCTCAGGTTATCCTGAGCTAGCTCTGTAGCTATGCTTCTTTAGGCTTAGATGGCTGGAAGACATGGGGACCACTTTTCATCAGTCTGCTTCATTCTATCTCTGTGCTACCATTCTGCAGTGTTTGTTAGTTCAATCTCTACTTTTATACTGTCTCTGCTTTTTTATAAAGTAACTTCATCTTGTCTGTTCTTGTTTGGCTGTGACACTATCCAGGAGTGAAATATCAGTTGTGCTGCTGCCATAAGCAAATATGTTTATAGATGTTGGAGCTTGGCCTGTTTTTCCGTGTAGTCCTGTTTCTCTAACTGTGACTAACTGTATGTGCTCTCTTTCATCCTCTGACATGGAGCTGGCTCAGAGCTTGTCTGCCTGGCTCTGTCTTTTCTGGACTGGGCCACCTGTGGATCAGATTGACAATTACCTTTTGTATCTTTGCTTCTTTCTGCTTCTGTCTCCTATAACCCCAGTCAGCCTCGGCAGATGGTTGCTCACACCGAGTTTGGTTCTGCTTGAAGTTTCTTTTTTTTTTTTTCCTTTTTTCTGCTTGAGGTTTTTTTCTGTTAAAGGGAATTTTCCTCTCCACTGTTACTACAAGCATGCTTGTTGTGAGGGATTGCTGTCAAGTCGATGAGTCAATGCATTCAGCTGTTCCTTAGATAAAAAACTTTGAACCAATCTGACAGTATGATCTGGTTGAATTTTCTTTGTAAAGTGCCTTTAGATGACAGGTGTTGTAAACTAGCACTATATAAATAAACTGAATAGAACAAAACTCTTCTTCTGTTCCTAAAGAGCATGCATCTGTAGTTATTTTTGCTAAATATTTAAAAAAACGTTTAACATAAATCTACTCAGAGTGAATTTATTTAGTTTTTTTACTGAAAAAAAAATCTATGTGAATGTAATGTCTACGTAAGTCAATAAAGGTTATTGTGGTTTAAATATTTGGTTATGGTTTAAATGAGCAAGCTGCCAACAGAGCTAAGAACCCTATTTAATAGAAATAGGCCCTAATACAAAATAAGATTTCAAATAAATGAGAAAGTAATAAGTTAACACATAACTTTAGGAAGCAAATAGTTTATTTGGATGAATTGGTGACCCAGACTCTCATAAAGTCATAGATTTATTAGTCAAGGACAGCAGAATTTGTCAAGTCAGCAGAAAAGTAGTCCAGTTCTCCTAATTAACATTTATGGGATTGATCCGCCTGCAGAAAACTCCCTGCAAACCACACATCTTCCAAATTGCCACACTAAAAAAATAAATATTAAAGCCCCTAATAAAAACAATTTTATCACATGTTTAAAGTTTTACCACTTACCGTAGATTAAAAAAAAAGTCACTAAGCATGTGGTTAACTCTTTTTGCCTTTTTTCTGACCAGTTTCTTGGAACTCGAATAGAATTATGATTACTCATATTATGTGGTCAACATTGAGTCAGAAACACAAAGTCGGCATTGAGAAACCATAAGAGGGAGTTGCAGTAACATATTCCCCATTTTTGAGTTTTTTCTTTATTAGATTGACCCCCTTTACATTATTGTTGGCGTCTACCGGCTCATTTTTCAGGTAGAGAGGGTACATAAACACAACCCAAGCAACATGAACCAGCTGACTTAAGCTGATCGTGAGGCTTTTTTGCTTAATCTGGCAAACCACATTCATATTTGGTGCCAGGCTTTAAAATAATACACCATATTCCTAATGTTTTCGCAAACCAGACAAATCAGTTTTATTCTTGTGCAACCAGGCATTGCAAAACATTGTTCTGTGTCCCAGATGAAAGCATCAGTTAATTCCTCACATGTTTGTACTAATATTTCCTGACATTATCCTCCTGTGTATAATCCTCCAGCAACGTTCTGACAACCTCAATACTTTTTTTTCTTTTTGTCAGAAAGCTTGTATTTTAACCACCCAGTGAGTTCCTGCACCAAGTGGGACTCATAACCACACCCAGATCATACATCCTGTAAACTGAATATCTATGATCAGCAGCTGGGATAAACAGGTGGTTCTTTACAGCTATAGTGGGCTGCTGAAGAAATAGTTTATGACATATTAAATAATGATGAGCATGAAAAGGCTATATTGTTCTCCTGAGACTAACTTCTGAATGCCATCCTACATGCTTGCAATAGATCAAAGGAGGATAAAAACATCCTAAATGATGAATTTATTGTCTGAATGTGTTGCCAGTGTGGTGCACACCTTTTATATATTTGAGCTCTTTGCAGGGTGGAACAGGTAGCCAGGAGGTCTAGGGCAGATTCTACTCTACTCCTGCCAGCACACCTAATTTGAATCCCCCTCTTGAAGGAGTTGCATGAGTTTCACTCTTTGCCAGGTTTTCTAATTACTTCCGTGGTAATCGAGATCAAAGTAAGTGGGTTTTTTTGGCTGTTGCATTTTTTTAAGAAGCTGCATCTGTCTTCTTCGAATCACAGTTTCATTCCATATCAATTTACCCCAGATACCTACTGACAATGTGTTCTTTCTGAAGCCTGCCTGCTTACCCTGTTTGCCAGGTTGGACTTAACACACTACAGCCTCCATCAATAATCAACCCCTTACCTCTGCTAATTTGAAAAACAATAAGTGTTTTACATGTTACCAAAGATAAGTTAATGCAAACATTAATACTTGGACAATATCTAACTTTTCAGTCTACCATAGATCATCTTTTGACCTATGCAGCAGAGGATATTCATGGGCCTGACTTCTAAACAGGGTGTTAAATTCATTTCAGGCCTGTTTCCATGCTTTCTGTCTTTAGGGTTAAACGCTAATTTTGTTATACTGTGGAGTTTCTAGCCGCAGTGATCAAATCTGGCCAATATGGGCCCAGCAGATACACTCAAGAGCAACACTTTATAAACATTTCATTTTTTATTTTTTAGAACACAAGAAAGCATTGGTCATCCTGTTGGACACACCACCTGCAGATATGTGAACCAATCCCAAAAATGAATTAGCTTTTATCTATTTCTACCACAGATTCCAAATGACTTCCTCAGCTGAGCTTTCTGCTAGGTACCCTATTCCACTGGGAGTGTTTCAGAGCAAAAAACCTATGCGCAGTTGAACACAGAACACAGGATTGCATAGATAGATGGATGGATGGATGGATGGATGGATGGATGGATGGATGGATGGATGGATGGATGGATGGATG
>NW_015150598.1:726991-730888 GCF_000732505.1 Cyprinodon variegatus
TGTTCCTGATTGATCTACTCTGCTTTAGGTTGATGCAGAGTGCAGTGAGACGAAAAATAGAGCATCTTTTCGAGAAGTGGTGAATGTTGACACATCTAGGATGCTTCAGAAACCAAGGTTAGTGCTCCTGCTATGAACTGCAGATGTGCAGTGCAGCCACAACACAGCACTTCTGCACCACTTCCAGAGTCAGTGGAACAGAGGGATTAGTCAATGCAATGAGCAATTCATCAAAGAATCAGTCAGCCTCCTGAGATGAGCCCACTTACCTTGAGGATCTACTTTAAATAGATTTCCAGACTGAATTGGCTGAACGGCATACATAGCTTCAGCTTGTCAATTCCTATGATGAGTCTTCTGTGAGTTAAGCCTCTAGCTTGAAAGTACCTTACCACAATCTGAGGATACAGTACTGTATATAAGAGCCCATGCAGTTAAAGGACAAACCAAGTTAACCTCTGATAAACTGCAGATCAGGGAGATGTTATGCATTTACTTTAGTTTATCCAGTAATTTTGTCCATCTATATTCTGTTCACCAAAAAGCTGGAGCCTGCTAGTGATGAAAGGTTCACTGGTGGGTGGAACACACAGACAGGAGCCACTATATGTCACTTTACTGGTAACACTGTTATTTAAAATAATTACGCATAGTTCTAACGCTGTTGTCACAGCTGCTAAAATCTCAACAACAGTATCTCACAGTGAGATTACAAAAGGTGTTTTCTCTTTGACTGTTTTCCAATAGTTTTTGGCCATCTACTGTTTGCACTGCACAATTCCTACATAGGGGAGTGTTGGCCTAGTGGTTAGAACAGTGCACTTGTGCTCTAAGAAGGTTGCAAGTACTCAGTTTGATCTCCACAGCATGCACTCCTGGTCTCTGAGCAAGACCCTTAACCCCTGTTGCACACAGTGGCAGCCCACTGCTCCCCAGGGGGATGGGTTACAGGCAGCAGTGAATTTATCCAGTGTGAGGTCAATAAAGTTAAATTATTATTATTATTAATAATTATTACATACTAAGGGATACAGTGAGTGTTTTATTAAGCTTGATATATTCTGCTAATCAAACTGCCCAAATGGACCAGCTAATGAGAAATGAACTACACTGCTCACAAAATAAAGGAAACACTCAAATTACACATCTTAGATATAAATGAATGCAGTATGAAGTATTCTCTTTGTTCTGTACAAAGTTGAATGTGCAGACAACAAAATCAAACAAAAATCATCAATTTAAATCAAATGTATTAACCAATAGTGGCATGGATTAGGAGTTGCACTCATAATTAAAGTGGAAAAACACACTACAGGCTGATCCAACTTTTATGTAATGTCTTTAAAACAGGTTGAAACCAAGTATTGTGTTTGGCCTCCACATGCCTCTATGAACTCCCTACCACCCCTGGTTATGCTCCTGATGAGGTGGCGGATCATCTCCTGTGGGATCTTCTCCCAGACCTGGACTAAAGCATCCACCAACTCCTGGACAGTCTGTTGTGCAATATGACATTGGTGTAAGGGTCAAGACAATGTTGTCCCAGATGTGCCTTCATCTTGCAAGGACCGCTGACACACATCAGACAAATCTAGCATTGTTCTGCATTAGAAGGAACCCAGGGTCAACCTCACCAGCATATGGTCTCACAAGGGGTCTGAGGATCTCATTATGTTACCTCCGCTCTGTAGATTGTCATTAGAGGTACTGCTAAGAGGTGGTTTGTGGTCCCCACCTGCAGAACCACTCCTTAATTGAGTGTGTCTTGCCAGTTGCCAATATTTTCCATCTGTTGTCCATTCCATTTGCACAGCAACGTGTAGAATTAACACACAGTCAGTGCTGCTTCGTAACTGGACAGTTTGGTTTTACAAAATGTTGATTTGATTTAAGTTATATTGTGTTTTTTATGTGTTCCCTTTTTTTAGCAGCATAAGATATTTTAAAGAGGCATAAGGACTCTTATCTCTCATCCCTCTAAAAGTATGTGACTGTGGGATTGAATCACTTCCTGGTGCCCTGCTGCAGGGAAACTACTTTATAACCCATCCAGACTAAAATGGCAAGGCAATGCAGAATTAAATCAGGTAGCCTTTCAAAACACAATTGAAATGTGGAAATACAGGACTTTCAGCAATGAAACTTTTATTAGATGAATGGAGACATTGGTCAAAGAGGGCTAACCAGCCTTTTGTGGTTTGGACAGATCACAAAAACCTCATGTGTTTACAACATGGAAAGATCCAACACACTCCTTGGGCAATATTTTGTGGCTGATTCTGTTTCTTATCGCCCATGTTCAGATAAATGTAAAGCCAGACACTGTGTCAAGCCAGGTTCACTTCTTTAGCAGAATCTATCGAGTTTGATCCCATTCTCCCACCTACCTTCTAAATAGGAAGAGTTTCCTGGAAGACGGAAAGTCAGATCTGACCCTGATCTTGGGAGTGGCCCACCCTAGCTCAGGTATGTCCCCTGAATTGACCATGCAGCTGTACTTCAGTGAATATACAGTTCCAGATTTGGATGCTGGTATGCTTTATAATTAAATCAATTGATCAAAGTCAAGAAAGGCGAGCTAGAGTCTAGAGCTAAATCTTACAGAAAATGTGTGCAACTGAAGGGCATCCTCAAGGTCCAACAGGTTTGAAGAACTTTTGTAGGGGAGTGGGCAAATATTGTCAAGTAAAGCTGTAGGATCTGTTGATTTATGCTGAATACACGTCACATGAAAGGTGATGCAAGCTCTCTCAGAACCACCTGTGCAAAAGTGCCCAGATATGTGAAATAATTTGGGAAATGGAACACTGTAAGCTGCACATAAACCTATTATAGATAAATAAACAGAAGCACAGAGTCATAGCAAAATAATAACAAAGGTAACAGACCATGACAGCAAGAATTTAGATACATTTCCTTCATTCCAGGCTACAGAATCTGAGTCACTAACCCCCCAGAAAATCTGTCATGGGAGAGTGATCATACACAAAAACGATACGCTGGAGGTCTATTAAATCCATTTCTTTTCTTTCCAACCCCCAACAGTCAGAACGGTTTATGACGATGATGTCATTACAGGAAAACCTAAAGGCAGGAATTCATTAATTGAAAAGCCACCTATTTAAAGGAATAAGGCCGTGTTTTATGAGGCAGTGAAGGAAGAGCTGAACGGCTGTTAAACTATGGCTAAATCACATGAGTAATCTTAGTTCACTGTGCCAAAGACATAGTATCACAGAAAAAGCATCCTTTTAAAACTCACACATTTTAAGGAAACTCACAGGTATTTTCAGAATGTTGCAAGTAAATTGGCTCTGACACATTCAAATGCAATGTCTATTCAAAGATGAAAACAATTTCTGTACATTTTTCTTGGACAATATAATTTGAAGTGTGGCTACACTTTCATTAATACAATATTAATCTTGTCTTTTACTCTGTTAACTATAAATGTATATATTTTCTACTTAATGCCTGTATGATGCGAGTGTATAAAGGACAATCATATTCCTTGTTTGCACCACATATTTGGATTTTTTATTTGACACAGATTCATTTGATTTATAAAACATGTATGCTCCAAGATGTTAATGCAGAATGGAAGTTAATGCACAAGGGCTAAATATCTTGGACTAAATGCAGACCTATTAGATTTGAATAAATATGAATAGCATCAGCAACATGTACATATCAAAGTATGAGAGATACAATTAAAAATGATCAAAATAAGTATTTTTAAACGCATTTGTTGTATTAAGGCACCTGATGATTTGGGATGTATTTTTTTCCCTGCCTATCTATGTTACCACTTACTGTAGATCAGGGTCTCCACTGTGGGGGGTTGACATTTGATATTACAACTGAGGCCTAAGGAGGGCCGAAGAATAAGTATATATA
>NW_015150598.1:730898-742257 GCF_000732505.1 Cyprinodon variegatus
TATATATATATATATATTAAAAAAGTGAACATGAATGTCAAATGAAAAAAAGCTGTTTTACAATGAAGCATTGTATTTATGTTTTGAATACATTCATAAATAATTTAATATACTATTAAATTGTGTAACGGACAAATAAAGATCAAATTTCCAATTAAATAATAAGACATCCCTTTTAAACCTGAACTGGAACAAACATCATAACCAAACACAAATGTGAAATTCTGTTGCTATGTAGATGACCTGGACAGAAATGTACCAATTCCCACCCTTCTCCTTTTGAATGCAACTCTGACTTAGACTTAGAGAAACTTTATTATAATTTTGCATACACAGTGTACAAAGCGAAATGTCAAAACTCTGCAATCAAAGGCTACATTCACACTGCAGCCTGAAGTGACCCAAATCCGATTGTTTTGCCCATATGCGACCTGTATCTGACATTTAATGACAGTCTGAACAACGCAAATCTGATACATATCTGTTCTTGTGAAATGCGGCCTCTGTCAGAATACCCAAGATGCATTCCTCCAACCTGAATGTCATTAATACTCAACAAAGGTCCCTATTCTGCATTCTTGAAATGCAGAAATAGTAAGACAAAAAAAACTATGGTGGACGATCTCTTCATCAGAGGATCCACCACTATATAACCATGACCAATCATGACAACGATAATAGGGAGAGCAGTCTTTCTTTTTGATCTTCTTAAAAATATTGCATTGTTAATGAGCTGGCGTTGGTTGGAAAAGAAATAAAAAATGGCAACATGCTCTCCAGCTGTCCTGATTTTAGCCCCGGTAGCTGAACTATTTACTCACTTCATTCACCTGCCTTTGCCTCCCCGCTCCCAGTTATAATTGATCCTACTCACCTGTTTTCTCTGCTATATATACGATTCAGCCTGGCTGTCAGGGCCAGATCATTATTCGTCTATTCTTTTTTTATTTGTCATGTTTTTGTTTAAGTTATTTATGTCTCAAGTTTTAGTTATGTTCCTGGTTCATTTCCTGAGTCTTGGAGGCCAGTGGATTGAGAGGGTTGGGTGTCTGTCTCCCGCCCCCTGATCGTGTCCCGGCTCTTCTCCACTGAGCCCTCAGGGTTTTGGCTTGACGTGCGGCAGAAGTGGGTTCTAGTCCGTCTCCACCGAGCCCTCAGGGTATTGGTTCGGAACAGGGGGGGAGGTCAAGGGGAGTTTTAATTCCTGTAGCCTGGCTCCAAGGTGGAGACTAGTTTAAAGTTTGGCATTTATCCTGGTACTAAGTCTTGTCTATATTCCTCTCTTCCACTGAGCCTGCCTGTCTTCAAATGCGCGTGTCTGCCTTAGCACGCCACTGGACTCTGAACCTGCCTGAATGCTCTGAAGATTCCTGAAACCCTGGATCTGTCTGTTCCTCTTCGCATCAGAACCCCTGTTGGGCTACCGACCCCTGGATTTCGGAACTGTCTGGTTCTTAACTGTTTTCTGACCTGGATAGTCTCCTATCTGCTCAATGGGGTTGCTGCATTAGGGACACTTTGGACGGCTCTGGGCCGCAACTCGTTCGGCAGTCCATCGGCTG
Source organism: Cyprinodon variegatus (assembly GCF_000732505.1). Taxonomy (NCBI): domain Eukaryota; kingdom Metazoa; phylum Chordata; class Actinopteri; order Cyprinodontiformes; family Cyprinodontidae; genus Cyprinodon; species Cyprinodon variegatus. The sequence goes on from NW_015150598.1 coordinate 732,461, forward strand.
GATCTTGCGTTCCTTGGAGAGGATGGACTAAACTGTTACACCAGGTAAGTGACTCACTCTGATAATCACCTGCTGTCAGATGATCATGGTCATTTTCCTGTGTTTCTCCCACATCCAGAGTGCCAGTGATGGGTTGCGCCCTGCCCGCCTGCAGCCGCTGTGGTCCGCTTATCCTCAGCAGCCCACCTTTCTGTCCTGTTTAATTATTTTTCTGTTATTAAATGTTTAGAAACTTCCCATTGTCCGACTTGTCTTGAATACTGGGTCGAACTGTCCCGTTTATGACCACAGCCCTACCATCCATCTTTATTTTTCTTAAACACAGCACGCCTGCTACTTGTGACATCATTGCTTCCTCTACTGTATAGGCAGTACAGTTAAGCATAATAAGAGGAAGGTGCCTCAAACCCTCCCAGTTGTGTCTACTCTGGAGGGGAATGTCACTGAGGTGGTACATTGATGACTCCCTCACCTTCAAACTTTTCATTGATAAACTTGTTAAGAAATTAAAAGTTAAACTGGGCTTCTTTCGTAATAAGACATGTTTTTCTTTTGGAGTAAAAAAGCGCCTTGTCTCTGCCACATTTTTATCGGTCTAAAATGATGGTGACCTTTTTTTTATAAAAATGGTACTTCTTCATGTCTTCAAATGTTGGACTCTGTTAACCATGCTTCATTAAGGTTCATCACAAACTGTAGAGCCATGACATTACTGTGACCTGTACTCTCAGGTGGGATGGCCTTCCCTCTCTACGAGAAGGCAGTGTCATTGGTAGACTTTTATTTACAAGGCCCTTCCTGGATTACTGCGTTCTTACATTCGTAACTTACTTACACAAAAAAGCATGGCTTCTTATGCCCTGAGATCCAACGATCAGCTGTTGCTCACTGTTCCTTTCTTCCCTAGAACTAGGGAAGAAAGCCTTTAGCTACGCAGCTCCTTGTGTGTGGATTTTTTTTTACAAAGAAACTGGAAATTGACTGAGTTTTTATCTTTAAATGCTTTTAAGTTGAAAGTGAAAGTATTTTAAACAGCCTCAATGATCTGTAATTTTTTTTTTATTATTGTAACTGTCATTTATTTTAATGTATCTATATTTTTGTGTAACTTTGCTGCCTCTTGGGCAGGACTCTCTTGAAAAAGAGGTTTTTAATCTCAATGGGATTTTTTTCTTGATTAAATAAAGGTTAAATAAAAAAAATAATAAAAAAAAGCTGTATGAATGCAGTTCCCATGAGAGATCACATATAAGTCACATATATTTGGAAATGTGAACGACCACGCAAAACAGCCAGATTTCACAACAAAATTGTAATTGAGGTGAGCCTGAAGTTTGAACGTAGCCAAAGAGTTGCCAAAAAGTCTGCACCTGCCGTTCTGCTTATTGTTCATGCAGTTTTGCACATACTATGAAATGTATATATAAACATACACCTTTTAAAGGCTATGACATTCAGCTGTTTTGATTTTTTTTATATTTAGTGTTATTTCCATGTATTTTCTTATTGTATTTATTTTGAATTCTAGTGGTTGTACCCTAACTTTTCTCTACTGGTATTTGCCCTCTATGTTTGTTCTTTGTGCTTCATAAAGATAATTTTTGTTGGAGATGAGTGAGGAGAGGGGCCTAAAGGAAAAGCAGTTGAATGACTTAAAGTCAGATCAGGTGTGTGGGTTAAAATGAGAAGAAAAGGCAATAGGAAGAGCACAGAACCGCTAAAAAATATTTTAGCATGCATACAGCTTGTTCTGAGTTTGTTCTGTTCTTGCTTTTCAATTATTTCCATTCCTGGATTTAATTTTAGTCAGAATAAGAAGTCCAGCCACAAGATTAAGCGCCTCCTGTATTTATTGTGGTGTTCGGAATGACTGCAGGAATCGACCCAGACATAACAGACTTGTTTATTGGGTGACAGTTTTTAGCTTATGATGTTACTGTTTTGTGTGACCGGGGCTCCTTTTTTTCAGGGAGATTTACTGCTTTATTTGCTTTAATTTGGTTGTTTTTTACATATTAAGTTGCCAATAAACTGCCCATAGCTGTTTTCTTCTTCTGTGGCTTTCAGTGCATCTTGTTGAGGGTCTTTTGATGAAAGAGTCATTCACATGTTAAACTCTAAATGTTGGATTAGTCTGCTCTGTATCCATAGAACGCTCAGGGTCTTGGCCAGCCTTCAAAGCATTTTGCCTTTATCTGGTCCAGTTTATGGATATTTTGTTTATTGATAGGTTTAAGCTGATCTTCTTAACTTTAGACACAGCACAAAACAGCAATTTTCTAAATTTAACACATGTAATATGCTTAGTAAGCTAAGTAACCTTAGGAATATTTTTAAAGAAAACATAACATGGTTCCTTGCTCAAACACTCCCAAAATTGCCTTTAAATTCATGTTTAATCATAAAAAAGCTAATTAAATTGAGCTCCTTTTTTATATCCTCTTTTCTTCTTGTGAGGGTATGTACAAGAATTTGATAAAAATACAGTTTTGTGATGTGGAAGCTCATGTGGGATTTTTTGGTTTGAACAAGGAGAGTAAGCCAAACAAAAAAAAGAACTGCTTATAGTCTTTTTGGCAGGTTCAAGCCCAACACGGATGTTTTAATATGAAACAGATCTACTGACGCACCTTCAGTATCTTTTACTGAAAACCTTTTTAGTCACATTTCCAGTTTGATCCCTTTAGGGTTTAAAATGCTATACCTCAAGAACCTTTGGGGACACCAGATTAAAGTAGATGAATACCATGTAGATAGACAGAAGAAACAGATCTCAGTGTCATCTATAGATGGAAATTCTCATTAGTACACTGAAACAGAAGTAACATTTTTACCAGTCTAAATATTTTTTATTTTCTAAAATGATTTTTAGAGTAGGTGATATGTGTGGAAGTAAGGTTTTTACAATCTCTTTAAGGATAGGATACACTCTGTGATATTATTGTTATATTATCTTTGCTCTCAGATGTTAGGGTTGTTATGTTTCCCCAACTTTAACCTATAAAGAATGAAACAAAGACAGTGTAAGATTTTTCCTGACCGTGCTTTGCAAACGTAAGATATACAGAGCTTTAGGGTTAATCTGTGCATCTCCGTCTTGCTCTACGCTTGCAGGCTTATTTATTGAACAGTCAACACATTAAAACAGCAGGTGTTAGTTTCGATTACGCAATCTCTTAGACATAGCATGAACTTTCAAGATAGGGAACATGTCTGGCTTCAGTATACGCTTTTAAAAAAGGTGTCGGGGGTCATGAACTTTTAACTTCTGTGTTTCTTAAATGAAAAACTGGAAAGCATTCTTGACATTTGACCGTCTTACGACCTGCATACACTATTTCCGCTGATGACAGTACCATAGAAAAACAAATGATTAAAAGCAATATTAAAGATATAAAAGATAACATGATAAAAACAACAGAAATCATAATAACTCCAACACGCAGCCCCAACTCAAATTGAGCGAATCAAGCGCAGAGCTCAGTTCAAAGCTTGCGATGTACACTCACCGGCCACTTTATTAGGTACACCTGTCGAACTGCTCGTTAACACTTAATTTCTAAGCAGCCAATCACATGGCGGCAACTCAGTGCATTTAGGCATGTAGACATGGTCAAGACAATCTCCTGCAGTTCAAACCGAGCATCAGTATGGGGAAGAAAGGTCATTTGAGTGAATTTGAACGTGGCATGATTGTTGGTGCCAGAAGGGCTGGTCTGAGTATTTCAGAAACTGCTGATCTACTGGGATTTTCATGCACAACCATCTCTAGGGTTTACAGAGAATGGTCCGAAAAAGAAAAAACATCCAGTGAGCGGCAGTTCTGTTGGCAGAAATGCCTTGTTGTTGCCAGAGGTCAGAGGAGAATGGCCAGACTGGTTCGAGCTGATAGAAGGGCAACAGTGACTCAAATAACCACCCGTTACAACCAAGGTGGGCAGAAGAGCATCTCTGAACGCACAGTACATCGAACTTTGAGGCAGATGGGCTACAGCAGCAGAAGACCACACCGGGTGCCACTCCTTTCAGCTAAGAACAGGAAACTGAGGCTACAATTTGCACAAGCTCATCGAAATTGGACAATAGAAGATTGGAAAAACGTTGCCTGGTCTGATGAGTCTCGATTTCTGCTGCGACATTCGAATGGTAGGGTCAGAATTTGGCGTCTACAACATGAAAGCATGGATCCATCCTGCCTTGTATCAACGGTTCAGGCTGGTGGTGGTGGTGTCATGGTGTGGGGAATATCTTCTTGGCACTCTTTGGGCCCCTTGGTACCAATTGAGCATTGTTGCAACGCCATAGCCTACCTGAGTATTGTTGCTGACCATGTCCATCCCTTTATGACCACAATGTACCCAACTTCTGATGGCTACTTCCAGCAGGATAATGCGCCATGTCATAAAGCTGGAATCATCTCAGACTGGTTTCTTGAACATGACAATGAGTTCACTGTACTCAAATGGCCTCCACAGTCACCAGATCTCAATCCAATAGAGCATCTTTGGGATGTGGTGGAACGGGAGAGTCGCATCATGGATGTGCAGCCGACAAATCTGCGGCAACTGTGTGATACCATCATGTCAATATGGACCAAACTCCCTGAGGAATGCTTCCAGCACCTTGTTGAATCTATGCCACGAAGAATTGAGGCAGTTCTGAATGCAAAAGGGGGTCCAATCTGTTACTAGCATGGGGTACCTAATAAAGTGGCCGGTGAGTGTATGTCCTCACACTTTACGGACAGTATTTTCAATGCAATCTGACTACTCACACTGTACGTCCTCAGAGGCAAGATGGGGTCTTGAACAATCCCTGCATACAACACAATAAATAGAGGCAGCTAGCGATAGAAGAAGAAGAAACTTCAGTTTTTGTTCTGTGCATGCATAATGTGAAAATATCAATAAAATGTCAAACAGAGTTAATTTTCTTGCGATCTACAGTGGAGCTCATCCTGAGGTGCCTATCGCCTCTCGGGATACCCTTATATACTGCACAACACATGATATGGTCAAGATCAGCCCAATTCCCAAACTTGTCACCTGAAAATCATCTCAAAAAGAAACAAACATTGCACAGTGTATGCCTGGCTTTATTGTGTGTTCTTTGTTTTTTTTTTATTTTTGCTTTTATCAGTGGCGGTCAGTGTAGTTAGGCTATGTCAAAAATGCATAGAATATTGTTTTTTTTTTTAATAATGTAATGTGTTTTTGCTCAATCATTGTGTGATAAATGTAAATTATTTTAGATACAAATTGTACAAACAAATACACTTAGTACAGTAAATAGTTAGTGAAAATTTAGGTCACCACTGTGGTTTAACTAAATTTATACAACCATAGAAAAACACAATAACTCGAATATGGAGCTAAAGGTTTGATATGGCTTTTTCTTAATTTGCAGCTATCATTACTCCCAAATAGAAGTTACAAATACCTGTAACAGTTGGGCCAGAGAGGAAAAGCCTCATCAAAGGGAATTGAAAAGACGTTTCCTACTCTTCTGAAGTCGGCAACATTGAAGAGTTTCCCATGTCTGTTAATGTCTCATTCAAGGAGAGAGGGAAGTTCTACACAAATACAGAAGGGCGGATCAGAAGGACCATATAGTCATGTTCTCACCACACAATAATTTGGACTTTAAGTGCAACAACACAGACACATTAATGTTTCACTGAAGCCCAACAGCAAAGACAGGGTCCATTAAGTCTGACTGTGGTCCACAGAGAGCAGCCGTGGGTTGCAGGAAGACTGTCAGACGTGTCTCCCAGTCCAGTGTTGTTCAGCCCTCCCTCAGTTTGAGTTCGTTAATTCTTGCAGCCTGGTTCCACATTGCTACACCGCCAGTCCAGCACAACACATTGTTCTGTTGGGCGCAGGTCTGTGTGTGGCCTGGTCAGGTTGCTCAGTGTGGTTCTTTCTTTAACATCATTAACAAATTTCCAGAAACTTTGTTTAGTCAGGACTCAATGCGTCTATCATTCTCTCTGTTCCCCAAGGAAGCCATTGCAATGACATTGCCTTAATGACCCCACTGTAGCCATGGCGATTGCCATTTACATTCTCAGGCTTCCCTCCCACAATGTAGTGAGCAATAATGCCTAACAATAGGCTTTTTTTCACTTCACTTCCCCATAACTGTAAACCAGTGAATCACTGGAGCTTTTTCTGCTTCTAGGGACGTCATCTGGGCAGAAGGAATTTGAGTCTTTGTAGCTTACTTCTAACCAAAGGCTGACCTTTTAGAGAATGTTTTTGCACTATAAACCTGTGCTCATCGGAGTGCTAATCTAATAATGCATTGACCCAAATCTCTCTCACTGTTTCCCGTCACAGCCCTGTTTCCACCTGTTACTCTTCACAATTTGGTTTTCAAAATCAATGATTGGGAACAATAAACCGGGTTTTAGGATTTTGCTATGCTTCTTCTTTCAAGCAGACTAATTCCTAGACAAAAAAATGTCTTCTCTTTTTTCTTTCATATATCATTAAATATAAGTGAATCTTAGATATTTTTGTAAAACTAATTTAACAGTAGTGTTAAAAAACACAAACAATAATTATGTTATCTAATATCAAGCTGATGTTCCAATGATCATTACATTAACAGTATATTTAGCAATTAATACTACACCACACAGTTGCCTGATCATCCATTTTCCATCACGCTTACCCCAAGCATGGCTGTGAGTGGCGCTGGTGCCTATCTCCACCTATGCAAGAGGCGGGGTACATCCTGGACAGTTCGCCAGTCCATCGCAGGGCAACACAGACACAAACAACCATTTATGCACACACACTCACCTAAGGAGAATTTAGGGAAGCACATTCACCCAACAGTAATGTTTTTGTACATTGGGAGGAAGTCAGAGTACCCGGAGAGAACCCACACATGCTCAGGGAGAACATGCAAACTCCATGCAGAAAGACCCCAGGCTAGGAATCGACCCTGAACTTCGTTGTTGCAAGTCAGCAGTGCTACCCACTCCTCAACTGAGCAGCCCTGTTGCCTGATCAAAAGACAGTAAATATTTCTACTGCTAATCGACATGTAAGGGTTTGTTTCAACTCAGTTTGTCTACATTTGTTGTTCTTATTAAAGAGAACAGATGCAACAGTTGGCTGATAATATTATGCTGAACAAACCAGACAGAAGGTCCAACTATCTAAAACTCAAATTTAGGAAACAAAGAAATGACCCAATATTGTGTGTCCCTTTAGCAGGATTGAAGAGGAGTGTGTTGCATGCAAAACGTGTTTAACACTTAGATCTCTCTTCACCTCTTTATAGATTTTATTGCCAGCAAAATAACTAGAACATTTGATTTATCACAAAATGGAAAATAACAGTCCTTGACCAGTATTTCTTTGGGGCAGCCTACTCAGAAAGAGAAGTGAAAACACCCAACATGACTTCAGCTAAAGATAACAGTTTCTCCGTCAGTTTCAGCAGGATACAGATGCACACTTGCCTAAAATAATACTGAAGAACAGTCAGCTTTGCTTACTGTACCGGGTCAAAGAAAATCACAACTCTGTGGATAAAGTGCTCACAGAGATACATTTCGTAGATATTTCCACTGAGTGTTTCAATTTCTAATTTTACCAAGAGCTAATTTGCTTTGTGTGTGTTGTTACCTCCTTGGAGCTGAAAATTACCTTGTCCAGATTGCCATTCCTTCCTGCTTAAGTCTTTTGTTGTTTTTCTCTCTAATATGATTTTCTGTTCCTCTGTTCTGATGGGTTTATTTTTTTTTTGGTTGCCGCCCTTCCCTGCATGCAGTGTGCTTTATTGTACCCACAGAGAGTATCAGGGTTCTAATCCAACTAAGTTACAGTTTCATCATGAGCTGAGCATCCTGCTCCGCCCCTTTCAACTGATTACAGCCTTTCTTGTTCTTCAGGAATGAAGAGGTAAAGAAGCAGCCGAGTGATGATGATCAAACAGACGGATTGACTAATTATGAATCAGTATCGGTAGCAGTGCATAAAAGCAGCAGTTTTTATAGAATGTTCCTTTGGAGCATATGCAGCAATAAGAAAAAAAAAATCCTTCAGCTCTGTTTTACTTTTAAAATAATATGACATGAAGACTGCTTCCCTCTGTGCAGAATTTTCTCCCTTAGAGGTTTATTGCGAGAGTTTTACGTTAACATCTGTGAGTCTACCTTGCATTTGTCTAATGAATAAAGGACACCCAACTGAGTAGCCTTAAGAGGCAACAGCTCCCATTGACCTGGTAACAGGATGTCAAGGGTTAAAGGATATTGCTTCTTCTCTCTAAAAACAACATGGCAGCACAAGCTGGGACAGTACTTTGGAGACAATGTTCTTTGGTGTCATGGTTTTTAATTGTCTAACCCACATGCAGAGCACACAAAGGAGTCAGGAGAACAATTTAACAGATTTATTCAGGGTCGGAGGGGGGCGCAAGAGCGCAACTGGACCGCAGCTGGAACATGGGAGGAACCGGCACCGACGCTGGCCAGGTATGCACAAACTGCGGAGAGAATCTGAAAGTTAGCGAGAGAGAGAGAAAGAGAGCGATCAGCTGTTTGCTGTCTTTGTGCGCGTGAGGGGACTCGGCCAGGGGGGTAAGAAGAGGAGCAGACAGCCGGTCCACCAAGAGATGGAGCTCCCGGGTTAGGAGGCTGAGGTAACAGGGAGCTGGCTGTTGGAGGATGAGCAGAATCCGAACGGCGTGATGGCAAAGAGCTGCAGCAGGCTGACAGGGTCCGGGTTATTCGGTGGGGACCTCGGCAACCTGAGAGGGACAGGAAACCAAAATCATTCTGAGATCGAGTTGCTGTCAGGAGACAGTGCCAACTGAGGCATACCACAGAAGGCTAACACTCTGGCGTTGATCAGCTGACCCTGCTGTCAAGCTGTCTTCCACTTATCCCATCGGCGGATCCGCACTAAGTGGGATGCGTTGCATAAATGTAGTTTTGTGAAAATCAATGCAAATTGAACCGAATCGAAGCAGAAGAGAGGAGAGGAAGCGGATACTTGTTCTTTATGGTGATTTGGTTGAGTCCCTAGTAGTCGATGCATGGGTTGAGCGATCCGTTCTTTTTACCCACAAAGTAAAAGTCAGCCTTGAGCGGTGGGGGGGGGACGGATCAGGCCAGTGAGGAGAGACTCACTAATGTATTTCTCCAATGCTTGCTGTTCAGCTCGGGAGATGTTGTAAAGGCAGTTAGTGGGCAGTGATGCACCGGGCAAGAGGTCGATTGCGCAATAGTAGGGGCGGTGAGGCGGAAGCATCGGCCTTTTTTGCTAAACACGTGCCGTAAATCATGGTATTGCTCTGGGACAAGGCGGGGATCTAGGGAGTCCCCTTCCTTAATAGGTCTAAGTGGCGGGTGGCTGGTAGGGAGAGCAGACTGTAAACAGCAAGAGTGACGAGCCAGCGACCAGGACTCTAGCCAGCGTTCCACCCAGGTAATGTGGGGGTTGTGCTGCTTCAGCCAGGAAAACCCCAAGACAACAGAGGCGTGTTTAACAGGGAAAACAATGAAGGGAACCTGATACCACTGGTTGCCGGAGATAACAACCTCCAGGGCTCTGGTCTGGTGGGTAACCCGTGGGAGACTTCCCGCATCCAGGGCAGAAACCTGGAGGGGCATGAGCAGTGGAACAGTGGATATCTTGGCCTGGTGGACTAAGGAAAGATCGATTAGGTTGAAATCGCAACCTGAATCGACCAGAGCAGATAGATTTATTCCCAAAGGAGTAAATCATGATAATCTAATTAAAATCAAAATAATTCCAATTGGGGAAAAAGTTAAAACA
>NW_015150598.1:745246-746628 GCF_000732505.1 Cyprinodon variegatus
GTCTGTTCCTGTTTGGCTGTGACGTCATCCTGGAAAGAAACATCAGCTGTGCTGCTTCCATCAACACCCTTGTGTCGCCGACGCTGGCCAGGTATGCACAAACTGCAGAGAGAATCTGAAAGTTAGCAAGACAGAGCGATCAGCTGTGTGCTGTCTTACCGTGCACGTGAGCGGACTCGAGCCAGGGGGAATGAGGAGGATCGGACACATCGGGTCCTCCAAGAGATGGAGCCCCGGGTTAGGTGGAGGTAACAGGGACCTGGCTGTTGGAGGGTGAGCGGAATCCGGACGGCATGACGGCAAGGAGCTCTGGCAGGCTGACACCTCTGAGGGGTCCGGGTTATCCAGTGGGGACCTCGGCCCGGCTTGGTACAGACCTGAGATGCCGGAGCCCGAGAGAGCGCTTGGAACGGGATCCAAGGCGAGAGGGAACCTGAGAGGGACAGGAAACCAAAATTATTCTATATCGAGTTGCTGTCAGTAGACAGTGGCCAGCTGAGGCATACCACACAGGGGTTAACACTCTGGCGTGGATCACAGCCCGCCCTCCGCCCCCCTCCGTTGATCACCTCTGCTTAAATCCTTCTGTCATCACGCCGTTGAACAAGCTGCAGCTGAGGACCACGCCCCCCTGTCAAACTACAGCCACCTGCGGGAAAAAAGGCAACAGGCAGAGACCTGATCAGCACTGCCCACTGAATCCTGACACTTTGGAAAGATTAGACAATAGCAGAGGTGTTTGACCATATTTACTTAAAACCATGTTTTTTAGAAACCAAACATAAAAGATCAGCGCAGGAAGATTATAGCTGATTAATTTGCCTTTTTTGGACCATCAGAGAGCTGTAAGCAAACACCAGGGAAGATCTTTTTTTTTTTTTTTTTTTGTCCTCAAATGCTACAACATGGCATTTACAAAGGACATACTTGGATTTATTTCCCATAACTGTTTCAGCGTTATAAAACAAAACATAAATCCAACCCAGTAATATGATGATGATAGTGCAGTATCTGCAACATGTTTGTGTCTGTTTTTGGAAAACAGTGGAGACTTTCTGATGTATTCTCCTTACTATTAGTATCTGTTACTTATCTTTATAGTTTAGTGCAAAAAATCCTGTAGATTTCTACCTTTATAGGATGCGATCTTGAATTCTGAGATTTCTAAGGGCAGTTTGCTCCAGTCTAGGAGTCTGTCTAAGGATATCACAATAACGAGGGTGAAATGGTCACACGGTCGGTAACCCCACACAAAACCAATTTTTCTCTTTTTTACAAAACGAAAAAAAAAACATTAGTTCCAATTGTAGTGAGCACATTTGTTTAACTTTTGTATATTTAATTTAGTCAACTACTTTATATTGTTTGTGCTTCCTTTTCTG
>NW_015150598.1:746824-751614 GCF_000732505.1 Cyprinodon variegatus
ATAGTTTGTTTTCCATATCGCCCAGCCCTACCTCCTCCTCAGTGTAAGCCTGGTCCGATCAGCCAGTTTTTAAGTCCTCTTTGTTTGCTGTGTGTCAGGTCAGTTTTGTTTGTGTAGTTAGTTTGAAGTTTTTTTATGGTTAACCTAGAAATTTTTGGCCTTGAGTTAGTCACTTTTTTAAGGGCCTTGTAATTATTGTTTGGATTCTTGTTACTTTGGGGAAATAAAAACCATTTTTCTTGATAATCACCACTGTGTCCTTACGCTTGACCAGCACAGTCCCTCACAGAGCGGCTTAAGATAAATGCACAATGCATGTCTTCAAGGAAATTCTCCTCTACAATAAAATTATTCACTGCTTTATGTTGGTCAACCTCAAAAAAAAAAAAAAAAACTGAATAAGCTGTTGCTAATTTAGGGCAATATGGAGCCAATATCAAATGCACAATTTGCTGACATCCTGATTCTTATGTACTCTGAGGCTCTAAAGCTGGTGTCTTCTGCTTCTGGGGTTAGTTAAAGCTACTAATAATTATGATAAAAACTCACTTTTGTAAATATGTTGCCTAGATACCAGCTCAATCAAATTCTCCATTAAATTGACAAGTTCTAAGTGTTGTTAGACTTTTTTGAGTCATACAAAGGTTTGCTGTTGGTGCTTTAAACATTTGGACTGTATTAAAAACAAACTGAGACACTTTAACAAATTGAGAAAGTGTGTTGAAAGGTAAACAAATGCATTACAAACTCTCTGATCTAATTAACTGCAGGTCAATTTTATTGAATAGTCTTAAATCTCCACATACTGCAAAACCATTCCCCTCAGGTGACCATGTCAGAAGGCAAACAGGCTGTTCAGATTCTGCTTATAGATTAAAAACTTGTGATGAAACTTGTAAAGCTTTTACTGGATACATAACATCATCCATTTGTGAACAGTAAGAACTTTGGGGGCTTTCCAGTAAGACAAAAAGGACTTTGGTTATTGTGGAAAATAAAACAAAATAGTACCTCCCTGCCTTCATACGCATTTTGGAATCATTGTTTATCAAAACATGATATCATCCAGACGGGGAAAAAAGAAATCAGGCAAATTATTCATGAGATAATTTCTGCAAGCATGTCATCGCTGTCTGAGTCTGAATGTGGTTCTTTCAGTGTGCCTAATTTAATTAGCATACATGTGTCATTACATCAGAATACCTGTGAATCACCTCATTTGATGACATATTTCCAAAACTCCCAAAACATGGAGAATTAACAATAAAGACACCCAAAACAATGACAGAAGAATATGCTAATACTTACAGGCATGCACCTTGGGTGTTATATCATATCATGCTGACCTTTACTTTAGTATAAGCAGCACAAAGTTATATGTTGTTGCATTTCAATCTGACACAGAAAGAAAGGACAATTGGAAGAATTTCATTGATACAATTACTATTGTTTTTGGCGTTCAGACCTCGGCAGGATATGCATGAACCTGAGTAAAGAACAGGAATGTTCCCCCCCGGGCCTGAAACTGGTGTTGGAGTGGAGATAGATGAAGTAGGTTGGATGGTTGGCGAGACGGTGTGCTTGAGCTGTATGGAAAGATCCAGTGGACTGCGTGAGCTGATACTAGTGCTTCACTCAGGGACTTTGAAGATGGAAGTCCAGCTTGGATAACACAGGTTGCAAGAACCTTTTACTGATGAGCAAGCATTAAGCGACAGTGAAGAGGAAAAACTCCCCATTGGGGAGAAACCTCTGACCGAACCAGGCGGTCTTCTGCCGGACCGGTTGAGATGAGAAAGGGAACGCAGTAAGAGTCCGGGAGGATGACACTGAAGCTTAGCTATGATGGTGGAGGAGAGGCTGGAGGTGGGTTGAAACTGGGTCATCTGAAATGAAGTTGGACATAGCGCAACGACTGCCTGTGCTTAGGTAGCAGATGGAGTGTAAACGGAGACCTTTTAAGATTAACTCTGGATGCTGACTGGGCTTTTGTGGAGGTGTGGTTCAAAGCTGATTAGCTTGTGTCAGAGATCGATGAAGGCGAGTAATCAGTTCTTCGCCTAGGTTCCTTTAAAGGTGCTGTAGGAGATCTTGGAAAGACAGTTCCAGCAAGCTATATTTTTGAACATACACAACCATGCTTCTCCCTTCAGACCACCCCTCGAAACTACGCATTTAAAACACATGAACATGCATGCTGTCTGCAGCGTGTCTAGAGCAGCAGGAGCAGTGCGTATGAGCAGATGAAGCGGCGCGTCACTGACCTCGGAGCTGGCAGGGAGACAGGCACTGATGATGCAGAGAGCTATGATCACTCCTCTGAAACAGTGTATTGACGCCTAAATTAACTTAAAATGCCGAAATCTGCCTGCAAAACATGTTCGCTTCTATTATCCTGGTGCCTGCAGTGTGGATTACGTAAATGAAAAATGCCTTCCTGCGATGTGGTGACCGGTTCAGGCGGAAATTTTCACTTCAAAATAGATTCAAATTACTTATTAACCACTGATGACAGCTAATATTGCTGCCGTTGTTACAGGCAAAGAAAGGATAGTGTATCTCCGGCTCCGCGCAACCCGCATCAGACCCACTTTTTCCACCGTACAGCTAGAGCAGCAGAGATCCTTCGGCGACACATCAGAACTAAACTTGTACAAGCATAAAAAATGAAGCAGCACACGCATTTAGGTGTGATTGTAGAATAAAAGTGGCTAGCTTCCAGCCATGGCGTCCTGCACGAGCATTTGGGGTCAATTCGTTCATGTGTCAGGGTACACGAACAGAGGGGAGGGACAAGCAGATGACCATGATTGACGCGTTCGGGAACCAATCGTGTACAACGGACCGTCTTTTGAGATTGGTTGAGGTTTTTCATTGATTTCTCACTGAAGCGGGGACCATTTATTTTAGTTTAACTTCCAGAACTTCTATTTCAATGCATACTAAGCAGCTGTGGAGCCATTTTTAAGCCACATGGTTAAATATGCGTCAGAAAAGATCTCCTACTGCACCTTTAAGAAGTTATGAGCTTTGGAACAATAGGGAAGGGAACAAGGACGTTAAGCCATTCAAAATATAACCCAGAGAACACCGTTTGAACCTTTTTTTCCGATCCTATCTCTTTGATATGTGTTGATTATAAATGTTTAAATATTGTGGGAGACTTAAAAATTCACACTAACAATCTTAAAGACAGAAGGATACTGTAGAACCATGTGATAACATAATAGGAACAAATTTTGTACTTCATCATCACTAATTTTGCCTTCATGTGGTCTCATAATTACAGTATAGCATACAGTACACCAAAATTGCACAGCCACTCATATTTTAATTTTCTCTGGAAAGCTGGGAAAATTCTATTACATGAGTTAGTATAGTGTAGCCTATGAAGGATTTTGTATTGAATTATTTGTAAACTAGGATTTCTAGTCATGTTGAAGATTCTCTGACAGATTTTAGACCAAAATTTCAGAAATCAGTTTCCCCTTTTTCCATTAGGAAGCGATATAGATTCATCTATTTTGGATAATTTATTTTTGATATTTTGGATATTTTGGACATTTGGTGGCATTTGTAGACCTGCTTCATTAATGTTAAAATCTTTCTCTTACTATAGACCAAATCTGTTGATATTCCAGAAATCCAATACCATTCAATTAAGCTGCAAAATTGGATAAAATTATTTATTTCAAATAAATATTGCAAGAATTTAATAAATTTCCTGATCCATTTGGGGAAAGCTTATCATATTTTTTGCAAGCTATAGGGGTTGTTAAAGATGAGTGAACAGTATTAGAGAGGATGCTGTCATTTTAAAAAACTCCCACCAAGCTGTCAAAGATGAGCTAATGCAGATGCTTTTAAAATGTATATGCCTTTTATGTTTGAGCTAATAAATGGAAGATGTGAAACACTAATGTAAGATGATAGCACCTATTCTACATCTACTGTAACCAGGACTCATCTTCTGAGCTCTTTTTTTTTTTTTAAGCTATTTACAGATGTATTGTACCTACTTGCTAGGAAGTAATGATAGAAGTTGGCCAGATATATTTCTCTTTTTTCTTTGGTCTTCTGTAGCGTTTCTACACTAATTTGTTGGGATTTCTTTTTCCAGAAAAGTTTGGTAATGGAAGAATCTAAAGATTTAAATCATTCTGGGGATGGTTTCCTTGCAATCATCAAAAATAGGTAATGTAACTTTTTTTTAAAGTGCAATGATTTCTAATTTTATTAGGTGTAGATACGACCAGTTTTGGAGCGATAAAACCTGAATGTTTTATCTTATCTGACTTCTGGAAACTACAGTTAATAGCTAGAACTGTGGATTTTAACCAATTTATAGCGTAATCTGAGATACTTTAGAAAGATTCTAACAATGTAATTACTTGAGAGAGAGAAGTATTTGAGTGTAGAAGAAAGAGTTATATATCATCTGCATAAAGCTTGATTTAAGTTCTATATTTCTGCATTTAATACCTTTAATATTTTTTGTTTCCTTGATTACTGCAGCTAATGGTTCAATAAAGATAGCAAACAATGAGGAAGAGAGCAGGGATCCTTGCCTATTGCAGATCAAAGCTAGATCTGCACTAGGATGCAAATCAAAGCTGGAAAAAGTTCGATTATTTGTTCTAATATATGCTGAAGGGGAGCTGTATGCTGTATCCTTGAATTTGTCCGACTTAATGCTGGCAATGTGGACCAAGCTTCTGCTCCACTTGTGCAGTGACTGGATGGCCCCTAGTAAAGTGTCCCTGCCTCTGTACTCCTTAACTACACCCCAC
>NW_015150598.1:751664-774058 GCF_000732505.1 Cyprinodon variegatus
CCGCGATGCACTTGAGTGAAATAAAGGCCCGGGCCTATATTAGAGGATTTACGGTATATGCTTTTGGGAAGCTGTATGCTGTATCCATGAATTTGTCCGACTTAATGCTGGCAATGTGGACCAAGCTCCTGCTCCACTTGTGCAGTGACTGGATGGCCCCTAATAAAGTGTCCCTGCCTCTGTACTACTTAACTACACCCCACAAGGTACCACAAGGGACATGACAAAACATATATGGATCTGTTGGGCAAACTTCCATGAAACCATCTTGCAGAGAGTGAAGATCTGGTTGACAGCAGGGAAGAAAGCCATATTGCTCCTCCTTTTAGACAGATTTTATTTGTCATTTTGTTTACACAGGTGTAAAACAAAAACAAATTTCGTTTGCAAACAGCTCACTGGACAATTTCATCTTTTTAAAAGTGCAGCCTTGAATAATAGTAAAAATGACTAATGTACAGCTACTCCTGTAGCTGAGATTCCATAAGCAGCCGGACTATCCTCTCCAGTACCCTGACATAGGCCTTCCAAGGGAGGCTGAGGAGTATGATACCCCTATTGAATGAATAATCATTCCTGTCCTTCTTCTTATGAAGAGCAACTACCACCCCAGTCTGCCAGGCCAGGGACACAGTTCCTAAACTCCACGCAATCTTGAGCAAGCTTGTTGGCCACAAGAGACAAACAACATCCAGATCTCTAAGGCACCCAAAGTCTTGCCACAGTGGAGATTTTAACCACCTTGGTGACTTACTCCAAGCTGATTTGACAAACACATCTGATCCTAATCACCCTGTGTCTTCTTCCATCACTGAAGTCAGATTGAGGAGCATCCTCAAAGTATCCTCTTTCAGGGTCAGCAGCTACTGAAAATAGTATTAGCAAAGCACTACTCTCCCTTATGGAGGCACCTGATGGTTTGTCAGTATCACTCTGAGGCCAACTTTCTCTATGGCCTCTCCTAACTCCCACCAGGCCCATGTTTGTTTCCCTTGTAACTGCTCAGGCAGCAGTACACTTGCCCTAATGATACCTCCTTGTTGCCTCAGGAGTCCCACAAACCAGCCAGTCTCAATAGGGCTTCTTCTTGATCTTGACAGCATCCCTTACTGCCCGTGTCCACCACCGGGTTCATGGATTGGCACTATGACAGGCACTACAGACATTACAGCCACAACTATATATAGCTGCATGTCTCCAGCCTCCTGCAAAATCTGGGAGAATCTCCCATCTGGTGGGCTCCAGCCGATGTTCGAGCAGCCTTACACCACTCACCCGGGGCTGCTGAGTCTGTGCGGCTTCCTCCTCTTCCAGCGCATCCAGCTCACCATTGGAGGACAACTTGGTGGATTGGTGGACAACTTAACCCCCTCTCTTTAGCCAAGTATCCAAAACATGCAGCAGAAGGTCAGAAGATAATCATCATCAATAAATGACCTTTGGCCTAGCGTTTCCTGGTCCTAAATGCACCTGTGGGCATGCTTATGCTTGAACATGGTGTTCATAATGGACACTGTGACTTGCACTTTGAGTTCAGAGCTGGACGGCTGTTTTTCCTAATTACAACCCTCCAGGTGTAACTGTTGTTTCCCACATGTGCGTGGAAGTCTGCCAGCAGAATGATGACATCCCCAGAAGGTTCTGGGCGCTTTGAAGGCCTGGTACTCCATAGTGTATGTTGGCCCGTATGCTGAAACAAAAGTCCAAGACAACCCACCCAAAGGTGAAAGGATGCGACCCTTTGGTCCACCAGGGTAAACTCCTACATGAGACAGCTGAGCTGGAGGGGTACAACATCTCCGAGGCACTTCTGACTGATGTGCACAGTAGTCTCTGGACTGGTCCCTCAGGGTTCCACCTAGAAGTGGTGACCTCACTGGGAGATGGCCTGACTGACGAAGAACATGACTACCAGGGACTTGTCAACGAACCCCAAACCCTTGTTTGGCTCCAGGGTGGAGTCCCTGGCTCCATCGTACCGGGCAACATCACGTGTCTTGATCTTTTGTCATCATGGGGCTTTTGAATCACTCTTTGTCCGACCTGTCACCCAGAGCCTGTTTGCCATGGGAACGTACAAGGGGCATTTAAGCCTCTGGGATCAAAACCCTCTCCCACAATAAGGTGGTGGTTGAAAGAGAGAAAAAAGAAAAATACCCTATAAAAATTCACATAACCATCTATAATGAATTAGAATTTTGAAAATAAAAAGTGTGAATTAATTCACTGTAAGTGCAAAATTATGCATTTAAATGACCAGAACACTACAAAAAAGTCAAGTAGGAAGTTATAGTTTCTTTTGCACCAGAAACAAAAAAGCTGACAGAAGAACAAACCACTAAGATAAGTGAGCTTGTCAGCAGTTTTTGTTGGGGTAACTCATAAGTTCTTGTTTGTGCTTGCCAGTAGGGCCCGAGGTGCTTTGAATCTGTCATGAGAGGAGCAGACATCGAGTTGCACGTCTAACTTGATCTGCATGCAATATACCCTGTAATATGAAGTTCTTGCTGAATGAAGATGTGCATCTGCAGCATTTTTTTAAACAGGAGTCAGAAAGACTTTTTGTAACTTCGCTTAATTTTATATTTTCCATATCTTATTGAGAACACAGCTGGCTGTAAAATTTATTACTTAAGTCATTATATTCTGTCACCCATCTTAAATGTCTCAATAACTTTTGAATTATACTGACAAGACTTTAGCATTGGAGACCAGATGTCTGGAAATACTTGGCAAAGGGCCTGAAAACATCTGGATCACTCTTACAAAGTGGAGATACTTCGTTTGCACATTATTATTTTTTCTAAACATACAAATTACTGTTGCATCCAGTGAGTATTTAGGAATACTATTGATGCTAAATGCAGATCAATCCATAAATCCAGATCATGCAATATCAGAAACACACCAGTCAGTTCAAATAGCACAGCTGAACTTCAAGACATAAGACTCAGCACTTTTTTAACAACATTTTTATGGATTTCTCTCACTAGTAGTGCGATACTGTCTTTAAATTATTTTTTTTTTCCTCCAACAAAATTGTAATAAATAACTCATATTGCAGCACATGTTCTGGTACATGGTAGCACTTAAAATTTAAAAAAGTCTGATCCAGTACAGATTTATCAATGTCAAATCCACTGAGAGACTGAAAAGGGTTGGTCTTATATGTGATTGTTTCTGAGAGCTTTAGATAAAAAGAATTTTAAAACTACATCTTTGAAGAATTCCTTACAATATGCAAAAAATAAAAAATAAAATAAAATAAACACCAGCTGAAATGATAAACTAGATGTACTGAAAGAGTGTATTGTGTTACACTGACCATCCTAAATATACTGCTAGAAAAAATAAAGGGATCATCCAAGTAACACATTCTAGATCCGAATGAATGAAATACTCTAATTGAATACTTTGTTCTGTACAAAGTTGAGTGTGCTGATATCAAATCACACCATAATCATCAATGCCAATCAAATGCTTTAACCAATGGAACACTGGGCTTGGAGTCACACACAGAATTAAACTGGGAAAAAAGATTAAAGGCTGATCCAACTTTTATGTAATGTCCTTAAAAAAGGTCAAAATAACGCTCAGTAGTGTGTGTGGCCTCCATGTGCCTGTATGACCTCCCTCCAACACCTGGGCCTGCACCTAATGAGGTGGAGGATGGTCACCTGAGGGATCTCCTTCCAGACCTGGACTAATGCCAAGTGTCCTGCACAGTGTTGGGCTGTGAGCATAACTCCTATCTGTGGACATTGGGCTCTCCAACATACTCACGGAATCGGTTTCTACCCCTTTGTGCAGACATATACACATTTTTGGGCTGCTGGAGGTCATTTTGTAGAGCTCTGTTAGTGCTTCTCCTTTTCCTCCTTACATGAAGGTAGATAAAGCGGCCCTGCTGCTGGGTCGTTGCCCTCCTACGGAAACCTCTACATTTCCTAATGACCAGCCTGTCTACTAGTAACAACTCTGGACGCTACACTGACACACACAGAAAACCCTCTTGCTACAGCTTGCATTGATGTGCCATTCTGGATGAGCTGCACTACTTGAGCCACTTATATGAGTTGTAGAGTCTGTCTGATGCTACCACAAGTTTCAAAGCACCATCAACATTCAAATGTTTCCAAAACATCAGTCAGAAAGCGTAGGTACTGAGAAGTGGTCTGCAGTCCCCACCTACAGAACCACTCTTTTATGAGCGTGTCTTGCTTATTGCCAATAATTTCCATCTGTTGTCTATTCCATTCACACAACAGCATGTGAAAGTGATTATCGGTCAGTGTTGCTTCCTAAGAAGTGTTAAAGTTTGGTTTCACAGAAGTTTGATTTAATTGAAGTTGTATTGTGTTGTTTATGTGCTCATTGCTCATTCCCAAATCCACTCCAGAGTTATGCAATAAGCAAAATCAATACATCCATCCTTATTTCAAGCTTTTATACCAAGCACTGAAAGCATTAGAGGAAATCAGGAATGTGAAAAAAACAAATTACTGACCCACTCTCATACATCAACGATGCCAGTTCACCAGTGAAGTATCTGTGATAAGAAACATTTAACATTATATACCGTTAAAAGTTTAGGTTGAGTCCATCACTGCACCCAGTATGAAGGGATATGTTGGTATTGTGCCTTTGAATCTACCTGGGATACAAATACTAACTTTACCTTACAGGTCAGGAGGAATGGGCCACAATTCAAGCAAGGTTTTGTAAGGAACTTTAAGAAAAGAATATTTAAGCTGACTGAAAAAGTTGAAGTAATACAGATCTGACAGAGCCTCTTTTGTATGGGAATGAGGATGGATGATTAAATGTTAGCATATATGGAAAAAGGGAGAAATCTGGATGGATGGATGGATGGATGGATGGATGGATGGATGGATGGATGGATGGATGGATGGATGGATGGATGGATGGATGGAAATGGAACACATTTCATTAAAGAGAGTAACAGTAACTTTTGCACTAGGTGTAATTGATTCAGGTGTAACTTGTTTTAGATCACTCATATAAAGGCAAAACCAGGAAAGGTGTTACTAGCAAAACATCATAACATGTGTCTCCAAGTTTCTGCTGTTGGTTCCATGCCTTCCTCCTGTCTACTGCCTGCATCCAGAAACAGATGCTCTATGTGTTCCCCTTCTCTGAAAGGTCCCTATTGTTGCCCTATTAAAATGGAGCAAGTGTCCCCTGCCAGGTCAAGGGTCGAATCAAGCAGAAAGACACCAGGTTCCACGTGGCTTGACCTTTAAAATGAGTGCAATGTGATACAGTGCACAGGTCAGCAGTCAAATGTTGAAAACTGGCCCACATGTTAAACACACCCTTTGACCTTACGGAGTCCAACCAGTGCCCGCTCCTCGAGCAGGTCATTTGCTGGGATTACTGAAGCTCCTTCACAATAATCCAATATGCAGATGACTTGTAATCTAACCATCATTTGCGAACCTGTCTTTATATTTCAATGCTCTTCAGAGCTTTTTTAAGCTCTATGAGATCATCATTTCAGCTTTATTCATAGAAAAAAAAAAGTAAAAAAAGTATTTGAACTTCCCCATTTATTAACATTATTTTCTTATGTTTATGTCTGTGGATTGAAAAACAATTTGAAGACTCTCTTGGAGCTAATCTTGATAATGCAACAGATATATTAGGAAACAACGCAAATGCTGTTACCAATTTAAAAAAAACTTTCCACCCCATAATAAATTAGCTCTAAAATGGACCAAACTGCATGTAGAGACAAAAAGCTCTCAGGTCTTTTCTTAAACAAGGTATAAGGATGATTTACTTATTATATGTATATTTAGATGCACAGAGCTACCCGCAGTATTGCTCTTCTCAGCTGCCCACAGCTCCCTTCTCCTCACTTAGAAAAACGCTTACTAGCCTTCCAGAAGGTCCCTAGAAGTCACTGAATTATGCTTTCACCTAATTTGCAAACCTGCTCATCTGCATGTGACAGCACCTGATGCAGGAGAGAAAAATATATGATGGGGAAATAGAAGAACTAAAAAAAAAAAAAAGAAAAATTCAATACATTTGAATCTACTAATGAATTCTGTTTCATCAATTTTAGTTTTTTCTTATCCATTTTAACCAATATCTGAGTTTGTTTTCATCTTTAAATGAATTATTTTTTCAAAAGCTGCGGTCACACTGTTTCCTGTCTTGCCTTGTGTGATGTCATGCATATTGAAACCCATCTGTGGTGTGATTCTAACCATGAGAATAAAAAGGAGATTTATAGAACATAAAGTTCTTTCATATTTATAAAGGATAGCTGTTGCTTCTGTTGCACTGCTGTTCTGAGGTCCGCATGCATCATACATGTATGTGCGTATATTTAAAAGCAAATTTTTAGAGTTATAATAATATTAATAATTGAACTTTATTGATCTCACATAGGAGAAATTGACCTCTGCATTTGACCCATCCCCTTGGAGAGCCGTGGGCTGCCATTGTGCTGCTCCCAGGGAGCAGTGTGGGGATAAGGGTCTTTCTCAGGGACCCAGAGAGCAGGCTGTGGATATCAAACAGGGCATTAAGTCAATGAGTCGATGCAATCAGCTGGTTTTCCCTAGATAGAAAACTTTGAATCAATTTGATTGTATGATCTGATTGAATTGTCTCTGTAAAGTGGCTTGAGATGACATGTGTTGTGAATTGGCGCTATATAAAGAAATTGAATTGAAATGCATAGCTCTGTTAACCTGACTCCGCCAGATGGATGTGCTCCACATATCCATCTGGAAACCTTCCGTTGAAGTAATTTTGGGGAGGGGCGAAAATACTGGTTAGTTGATTGGCCTATGTTGGTGATAGACGGGCCAAATAAACCAATCAGATCGACAAAGCATATGACACATAAGAAAACACAACCACAAGCCAGGCTACTCTTGCTGAAACCAGTCGGGAGAAGAGCAAAAGAATCTTTTCCTCTGAGAAAAGCCTCCAGAGCAGTGTTTTGCTCTTCTTTCACTGAAGAAATGCTCTGCAATTCCGATAAAACTTGCTCGATAGCCACGCTAACGCTAGTTTCATCGGCTGAAGCCGCCATGTTCTTTAGACTGAACTGTCGCGCTTCTCGTTGCGTCACAAAGCCAACGCTGATTGGACGTTCGTTTGGTGAACGGCTCCAAATTTTCTTTAACGGAGAGTCTCCAGACTGATCTGCGAGTGAAACCTTGAAAGCTCGCGAGATCAGGATGGTCTCACAAGGCTATAGCTCTATACCTTTAAAGCAGGACAGAATCAACAGCTGCAGTGCAACACATCCATGATTCATTTTCAGTCTTGATTGGTAAAGGTGATCATGTTCTACGCCCACCGAGGCTAAAAGAGACTACTTAGCAAGGACAAAATAAAAATTCCCGTTTCTTCAGTTTTCGCTCTTTTTTTTTTTAAAGAAATCACTGTTAAAGGGGTCTATAATCCACTGAAAATAGCAATCAATTTGCCAGCTCATTAAAATTAAGCACTTTATTTAGGGACAAAATAAAAATCTGTCTCTGTTCAACATGCATTAAAAGCACAAGCAGTTAACTTATTTTTCAGATGGTGTAGCACCCTTATTGCAACATGTGACCCTGTCATTTGTAGATTCTTTTTGGACTTTTGAAATTTCGGAGGAAATATTGTTTTCATTAATTCCTGTCTAGTTCACTTAAGATGTAACTCTTTATAAGTACCTTTGACAAGTTAAATGTCCTATTGAATGGTGGCCAGCTAAAGATAGGACTTCAAGATTTGCATATGAATCCTCCTAATCTTTAGATTTTCGCTGGCTGGAGAAGGACTGTGAGCATTTTTCTTATATTTCATATAATCTTTTTTATCTTTAACCTTTAATCTTCTTTAAACTTCTGGCTCATTACATTTAAGCCCAATAAAAGCACCAAGGACCCACATTCAGTCTTTGCCTAACACTGCTCCTAACTCATGGTCTGATTTGGTTGTTTAAAGAGTGTGACTGTGTGTTTTGACCACAAGCTTTTCAGCTCCATTTACACAGGCCACAGCTGAGTTCATCCAAAGTAATCAACATGGAGCAATAACTACCCGACGCACTTCGTCAATCTCCCACTAAATCCTTCTAAAGTAAACACAAACTATTGTTACTATCCTCATCCATACGTGCCAATGAAGGGCTGCCCACAAACAAAGAAAACACCACATGGAAAGCAGCAGCTCGTGCTTGAGATTTTGGCAGTACAGCTTGAAACCCAGAAACCTCACCATGGCTTAATCAGTGCGCTCGGAAGAGGATGTTCCAGTTGAACAGGAATGCTGAACTCCTTGCTGGAGTCAGTTTTGAACAGAACCCGTTGGAAAGTTTCTGCTTGAACAAATATGCTGGTTAAATCTGCTCACAGTGAATCAAATCTGAGGCCAGCCCCATCACAGTTACCTAATAAATCTGCATCTCTTCATGTCATCACCCAGTTCTTCTCTGTAAGTTTTACGGCGCGTCTTGCTGCATGTTGTTGAATTTTACACCCCTGTTTTGCTTTCTTGGGCCAAAACACATCCAACCTCACCAGTTTGGATCACACTAACTGTATTTTCCCTTTAAAATAAAAAGCTTTATCCGTGTCTTTAAAACCATCAAACCACTTCCAGGTGCATGATCCCAGGAAATGTCAGAGGTCTTCTTCCTTTTTGCTCTGGGCTGCCAGAGGCTTTCTTGTAAGCTGGTTAAGAAAATGAATGCCTTTATGTTTAGGTTTTGAGCCGCTGAATAATTTACTGTGTAATTATATCCTCTGCCAAGCCTCTATGTCCACTCAGGCCAGTTTATGCTTCTCTACAGCCTTGCAGTCACAAGTGAAGCGCCGACCAAATCCGAATTCAAACCCACTCTTTAATCACAAAAAACGGACAGCTCACGTCCAGAGGAAAAAGCCCTTACCCAACAACCGGGATGTGTTTTAGGTCAGCCAAATTTTCTTCTCTGCAGAAATAAGAGTCATGCCTGGAGGAAAACTGTTCAGTATATGCAAGGGAGATTTAGCCATTGCAGTGGTAGTTACTGCATGAGTGACGAAGTGAAGAACCTGCAATTAATGTTGAATAAATCAGTCCACATGTGACCATTCTTCATGTGGTTTTTATGCTTCATTCCATCTAAAGCAGTGCTAATGCCATAAACCATTAATAATATTCTATTTTATGGTGTTTTAAAAGACATAATGAAGTTTTTTTTAAACCTCAGGCTCTCTCTGCCAAACTTGTTCCCTCATCTCTTCTGATTAGCTCATCTCACTCCTTTGTCATATTTTACCCCTGCCTCAGTATTTAATCTCCTGGTAAATCTGTGCTAATTTCTGGATTATTTCGTCACACTGCCTGTTTCTGTTTCTGCTCCATGCCCTGTTCTCCATATTCAAGGCCTGTAAGTTTCTATTTTATCCATAAAAATCATTCACCATTCTTACACCGAGTTCCTGTCAGCATTTTGCTCCAACTCACAGTTTACAATACTAACAATCTCCTACAGTAGATGAAACAATTTTACTTCTGTACATCCTCTCCTTTATCCAATGAAAATGTTCAGAGATTATCTGTGTAGTTTTATTTCTCTCCAAGATTAAACCATTAAAAGGGTCTACTGTTGCCATTAAATTATTTCCTACACTGGAAAAACAATCTAGAAATAAGTAAAAATTCCTTAAATTAAGTGCATTTACCCTTATTTTGAGTAGGTAAATGAGATATTTTGCCAATGGAAGGAGTATTTTTACTCTTAAAATAAGATAATTAGATAACATGCACTTGAAATAGGACAATGCAGTTGTGTTTTCTTATTTTAAGTGTAAATTGTCTTCTTCCTTTTTGCAAAATGTCTCTTTAACCTCCTTAATCCAAGAATAATTGCACTTATTTTAAGAAAAAATGACTTATATAGATTTTGATTATTTACAGTGTAGAAAGTACTTTTATAGATCTAGATTTTATTTTTGTTTTCTTGCTTGTTTGTTTTTTGCTCTGTTGTGGTTGGTCATGGCAGAAGGCTATTCACTGAGCCTGGTTCTGCTGGAGGTTTCATCCTGTTCATGGGGAGATGTCTTAGACTTTCTTAGACTTAGACAAACTTAATTTATATACACAAAATGTATGCAAAACGAAATTTCGTTTTGTACAGCTTTCATAACATTTCCATTTCTTAAAGTGAAGTAGTGATAAAATGTAAACATTGCGGGAGAAAAAAATATTGTTCAAAAAACTAGTTGAAATGGTCAGTTTGATGCAGACTCTGTGACATGAACTAGAGTTTTTTTTTTTTTTTTTTTAGACTCTGTGACATGAACTAGAGTTTTTTTTTTTTTTTTTTTACATTAAGCCATCTGATGCAATCAATTGATTTTCCTTAGACAGAAAACTTTGAATAAATTTGACTTTTGCCTGGCGGGAAAATGCAATAAAATTTGTACTCTCCCGACAATAAAAACTACTTGCCCCTGGCGAGCGGGCAATGGTTAACATCGAGCCCTGACCTGTATTGAATGCTGCAAAGCCTCTTCTCAAAGGGCAGCAGGGAGAATAGTCCATGGTGGGGGTGTGAGGGGGCATGCAGCGCTGGGATGAAATGTCTATTATGGAGGGAAGAGGAGCCATGATGATCTTTTCTGCTGTTCTCACCACTCTCCTCACCTTCTTCCACTCTGCGATGCTGCAGCCCCCACACCATACATTGAGACAGCTGGTCAGAACGCTCTCTATGGTGCTTCTGTAGAAGGTGGGGAGGATGATTGGGGGCAGGTGGGCTCTCCTCACCCTCCTCGGGAAGTACATGCGCTTTTGTGCCCATTTGACCAATGAGGTGGGGTTTAGAGTCTAGGTGAAGTTACCTGTGATGTTCACCCCCAGGAATTTGGTGCTGCTGACCACCTCTACAGCTGAGCTGTTGATGAACAATATAGCCTGGTTAGGCTGGTTCTTCCCTAAGTCAATGGTGATCTCCTTCTTTTCTCTGCACTCAGGATCATACTGTTATCTCTGCACCAGTCCAGCTGCTCCACCTCCTCTCTTTAGTCCTGGTCGCTGCCGTCTCTCATGAGGCCCACCACCATGGTGTCATCTGCAAACTTCTTAATGTGATTGGTGGTGAACCTGGGGACGCAGTCCTGTTATCAGGGTGAACAGCAGGGGGCTCCTTACCAGGCTCGCCATATGCAGAAAGAGCTTGCTTCAAATGCCAAAGCCTTTGTATCACTTGACTAGCTTTGTAAACTGGCTTTGTAAAAACCCTTGAGACAATGTCGAATTACTGCTACATAGATAAACTGAATAATAAATGTTTAAACATTTTATTTAGTTCTTTTTAGTTTTAATCATCACTTTAAAATTTTATCCAGAAAAATATTAATCTCAGTTAGTTGACGTGGTTGATCAGAAAGCCTGATCTCTAGTCTGTGTTTCTCTCCTGGCTCCTTTCTAACGGTCTGATGGCTGAATCATGAGCTGGTTGTTTAGAATTGTAAGCCTTTAGCTCTTTAAAGGATTAAACATATTGTTAATGACATTTTTGTTTGTTTTCATTTATTTATGTAACTTAGACATTTTGCCTGCAGTGGAGATTTAATGCACATGTTTGTTTGAGACCTTCTGGATAAGAGCGTGGGCTGAATGTGACAATCTGAAGACATTGTTTGGACGTGTTTAAGGAGAACCTGAAGAGCTCTCGATGCAAATTTCAAATATTTGTTTATAGGATTAGTCAGTGTGGACGTGGCCAGTCGCCTTCATGTACACAGCCATATTCCCACGCACACCAAAGCAAAGACTTCATTTGTCATGCTGACTGCAAGCAATGAGCTCTTGGTTTCAAACATGAGAAATACCGTAAAGACATAAAAACATTTTTAAATAAAGCATTCTTGGGCCTCAGGAAGAAATCACAAAGTTTAAATAAGAATGGTGTTCTTAAATGTCTTCAAGAAAAAACACAAATGATATTGTCCCACTTACAGTCCCAGTTACATATATTTATACAACATTACACTAAAATGCAGCCACAATAATATTTACATTTAGTTATATAACGTTCATTCCCATTGGTTAGCTTTTTGGCAGAATTTATATGGTCTGTGTTCTGCAGAATATGTTATAATGCTTTTCCTGTCATGATCTTGGCATTGATGACTGGCTTAATCGTTCACTCCATTCACCTGTCTAGCTCAGCCCCGTTTCTCCTCGCTGTTCACCTGTGTTACCTGCTTTAGTCTATATTTAAGTTACTTTCTGCCAGTTATCTATGCCAGATTATCCAAACCTTCAGTGAGAGTTCTCTAGTGTACCTGTTGTCCTAATTTCCTGATCCTGACCAGTTCTACATTCAGACCTTTAAGCCTGTCTGATCCTGTTTTGGATTTGTTTGCCTGATCTGTCTTCGGACTCCTGCTGGTTTCTGACTGTGAATTGAACCTGGATCTGCCTCCTGATGTCCCCTCGGTAGCTCTTTGGATCTCGGATATTCTGGCCTGGACTCCTGTTAACCTCTTCGACACAGGCTTTGACTTTATCTCCTCGAAAGTCCTGCTTTCCTTCGTCTGTTTGGATCTGCTCATCAGCCAGTTCTGTAGTTGTCAGGGCTTTGGCTCCTACATGGCTATTGGTAGCCATGCGGCTGGATTGCACTCCTTTTTTTCTGGGCAGGGACTGAACCCTAAGACCAGGTTAGTGACTCACACACTTGTAATTGTCCTCTGTCAGATTTAGGTGGTCACTAACCTGGGTTTTCCCTCTACAGAGATTCCAGCCGTTAACACTCTAGCTGCTGATTTGCACAACTGACGCATATCAATAAACCCATTCAGCGTCCTCAGACCTGAGCCCTGACATGTCCTTTGTAAAACAATCATGTACAGAGTGTTGTTGGCTGAATAGATCTTGAGTAATCCTCATGAATTCTCTCTCTCTGAGCAGTGGTCCATCCTTGTACTTATAAAATGAGCAAAGGGTGAATGTGTGCATAGAGCTGCCTACTGTTGAAAGCACCAACTTTGACCAAGGGCGATTTTTCCAGCAAGTTGAGATGAAGATGCTTTTTTAAAAGCTAACTTGCACTGGAACAATGACTTTTTTTTTTTTTATCTATAGTTTCTATGTTCTAAACCTATTTTGTTTTGTGTGTTTTTTTATGCTAAAAAGGCCTCTGACTTTGTTAAGCCTTAATAAATGGTGACACTGTGTCATACAGCAATGTTATAAAATGGGAAGTACCCCGACCTAGAGGTTGCTTCGCTTTAAAGGCAAAATATTTCTTCTGGATTGAAAGAAAACAGCTTTATTAAAAAAACATATTCTGTAGATCTAACAACATGTAATGTAATCACAACAATGCTTACTGACTTTAAAGGATTTGAGAAAGCCTATTTCAGGACCTTTAAGCATAACGTATCAATGTTTAAAATGGCTTCCATCAGAGTTTAGGGAAAAATGCAACAGTAGAAACAGGCCCAAAACATGATGGTACAACCACAATGTTCAGCTGTTGTGTTCTGTACAGTCTGGAAGCCTCACCTTTACTCTTCAAATTTTTATGTATGACCATCAAAATTTTTTCCCAGAAGACATGTAGGCAGTAAATAGAAAGGTACTAGACCTGTAAAGTTATACTCCCATGCACTCAAAAGCAATGACAAATGTGTAAAGCAGCTAACTCTTTCACTCAACACAGTCAATCTTTCTTTGTCATCAAATTAACTATTCCGAAATAGTTCCTGAACATTTACAAGTCTCAAAAGTCTGGGTTCAAACAGTATTCAGTCTGTCATGGTTTTGGTTCTGTTTAAGTTTTCTCTTTGACTTTTTATTGGTTTTATTTTCATTTTGTGTTCTGGTTATTTCTGATTGTATTTCAGTTCTTTTATTTTTCTTGTTTGCCCTTGGTTGCCCTCTTGTATGAGTCTCCTTTCCACTAGCTCCCTTCTAGATTCTTCTGTCCACACCTTCTTCCAATGCTGATTAACCTGGTCTTTGTTTCTGACTCCCATATATACACCTCCTGTTCAGTCACTGTTTGCTGGTTCATCGTCGTCATTTCTTTGTCCACCATGTTAGTTTCCCTGGTTTTCCTTCAGGTTTTTCTATATTTTGTTATTTGTGGATTTTTGCTTGTGTTGACGCCTTTTTGGGTGTTAAACTTGCAATAACCACCTCAGCCTTCATCTCTGCATTTGGGTCATTCAAACCTCCACCCAACCTGACAGACCCCTCTCTCAGACCTAAGAAAAATGTATAACGGCTAAACATTGTGGCAACAGCATAATACTGTGGAAATGCTTCTCTTAAAATGCTTGAAGTTTGTGGGATGAGGAAATAGACCTTTCTCAAGATTTTTCAGCTTCACCTCAAACCTGTTGGGATCTGGAGATCTGCCTCCTTTCTCCAGCAGAGGGCGCCCTGGGTCTCCTGAGCTGAAGCCACCTGCACACCTGAGGCTGATCATCCCATCAGGAGACCAACTATATAAGCAGCGGCTTTACTTCTCTTCAGTGCCAGAGTGTTGAATTAGTCACGGAAGATCCTGACTGAAACCTGGAGCTCTGGTGGAGCTCATGTTTGGGAACCAGCCTGCCTGCTCTGATAAGTCAAACCTGAAGATTTACCGTCTGCATCTGTCTGCCAGTTCTCAGGAGAGAACTTGGAAATCTACTCAAGGTCTGAAACTTACAAGTCTGAAGTCAGTTCCTGCCGCTGCTAAGCCCTCTGCGAACCCTCAGTCTCTGGACCCAACCGGTACCCTTCCTCTGACGCTCAGCCTGAACCACTAAACAGTGAACCCCGTGTGACCAACCCCTGATCTGATTCCTGCATCTATCCTTGACCTGTGGTTTCCAAAATAAACTGTTAACTTTTTCCTCTGTCTCCTGGTGTTCTGCATTTGGGGTAGGCTAGATTTTCCTCTGAATCCAGTTTTCCGTGCACTTTTGCAGAATTCATCACAGAATTTTCTCAGGTCTTTAATCAAGACTCAAGAAATCAAGTTTAAGACAAGGAAATCAGACTGTTGCAGACTTTTCTATTGACTTCCGGGTCAAAGCCGCAGCTTCTGGTTGGAATGAGAGTGCACTTAAGAGTGCTTTTTTCATGGCTTTAAATGAAGTTATTAAGGACGAACTTGCCTCAATCGATGAACCTGAAACTCTGGAAGACCTTATGAAATTGACTATTAGCCTGGATAACCGTCTGCGAACCAGATCCAAGCCAAAAGTTAAGGGTCATATTTTACCTGTTTCCGTTTCTACGGCTAAGAGAAGGGACGTCTCTTCTTCCTTTGTTTCCCCTGAAGATGAGTTCAGAACCAAAAACCGTGCCCAACCTGTATCTGATCCTGTGACTAGAACTCATTTTGTTTCTCCAGCCTTAGAATCACCTGAGGGAGAGCCTATGCAGATTGGTCACACTAGGCTCACACCCGATGAGAGGCAAAGAAGGTTTAAGGAGAAACTTTGCATCTATTGTGGAGAACCTGGACACTTCGTTTCGACCTGTCCAGCGAAGATAAAGAGTCGGGGCTCGCCAGAAATTATGAGGAGTCTGGCGAACCATCTACGATCTGAAAAATCTCTTCATCTTCTGTTACCTGCAACTCTGTTCTGTTCTGATCAGACTCTCACTCTGTCAGCCTTCATAGACTCTGGTTGTGAGAGAAACCTTATTGACTCTAATCTGGTTCAACAGCTGAAGATTGAGACCATCCCTCTGAGGAAGCCTCTCAAAGTCTCAGCCATAGATGGAAAGAGACTACAACAAGTTACCCACAAGACTCAGCCTCTTCAGCTTCAAGTTTCTGGTATTCACAGAGAGACCATAACCTTTTTTGTTTTCCCATCAGCCTGTTGTCCCCTGGTTCTGGGATATGAGTGGTTGGAGCGACACAACCCTCATATCAATTGGACTAATAGACACGTTGAATCGTGGTCTGCCTCCTGCCATGCCTCCTGTCAGTCAATCAGTCCTCGCTCCGCCGAACCTACAAGAGTCCCTCTACGGCCGCTCCGAGCATCCAGGAGCCCTCGGTGGGCGCTTTAGGACACCTCGGAGGCTGCACCGGTGTCGTTGTGGGCAGCTCCCTCCATGCTGCTGCCTGAGCCGCAGTTGACGGTCTCCTCTGTTCCTGTTTTGGAATCGGGGTTGGCGGTTCCCAGTGGATCTGCTCCTGTGGGCGCCCCCCCCACCCCCCCCACCCCCACCCCCCCTAGTACCCATCATGATAAAACCAACTGTTAGATGGATCATACCTTGGCTCAGATGGTTGTTCAAGCAAGACAATTGAACAAACTACCACAGGAATGAATGAAACAGGGTGAACTTTACTTTGTTTGCTGATAAGAATAGTCCAGTATCAACCAGAATTATATCAGAAGCATTTTAATGTGTACTGAAGAACTGTATGGTCGAGGTGCAGGTCAATAAAAGACATTTAACCCAATATTTATCTGTGTCTTTTATATATTTAAGCCTAAGTTTTGATCTGCAAACATCAGCATGCTGTTAAGTAATTGCAGATGTTTGTTCTAGAATCCTTCCTGCCTCCAGTAAGAACAGCTCAAATGAAAGAAAAAATCAATAAAAGATTTCTGCTCATAATAAACAAATGAAAGCTTTTGACTGACGTGTCAATTTCATACTTCCGACACAAACCGCAATGCTCTCTCTGAACCTGGAGGGGGTCCAAATAAGTAAGTTGTTTTAGAAATAGGCTGCCCTAAAGCTGC
The DNA here is from genome assembly GCF_000732505.1 of Cyprinodon variegatus. Taxonomy (NCBI): domain Eukaryota; kingdom Metazoa; phylum Chordata; class Actinopteri; order Cyprinodontiformes; family Cyprinodontidae; genus Cyprinodon; species Cyprinodon variegatus. The sequence goes on from NW_015150598.1 coordinate 768,401, forward strand.
AGATGTATTTGCTCATCTATGACCCCCTTAACACCACAAATATACATTGGATTGCTCTTTCCTTTTGGAAATTAGTCCATAGGAACGTACATCTGCACACTATAAAAAGATCGGCACTTGTGAGAGGTTTTACACTGATGGCTTATCTCGATCTGCAGAGCTCCATTGCAGCGCTCAGATAAGCCTTCACACTAACTCAGGTTACAACATCATGCATGTTTCCTCTTGGTCACGTCAGGGCAGCTCACCCCAAGTGGAAAACCTGTAGAGCACCCGTTTGCTTGTACGTTCCACAGGTTGTTGACAACAACTCTATAGCAACGCTGTCAACTGCAACCAAAATGCAATCCAAGTCATGGCCAGCTTGATAGTTCTCACCATGTTGAGCTTACAGTGAACAGATTTGATACATTTATTTTTTTCTGTCAGAAGTGGCCAACGTTAGCGTCAATTGAGCCAACCCACATATACAATAAAGCCACAAGGTTCTCTTCTCAGTCATTTAGTAAATGGGTTGAGGTTAGCTAATCCTGGTGGAAGTATTACTGTTTCATGTCCTGTAGGGCGTCTCTCCATTTGTTTACAGCAGTTTAGGTTTTGACGAGCTGCTGAAAACAAACATAAGTCCAAGACAATGAAGAAACACATTTGAAGCAACATTTTTATACCAAGAAAACATTAAAATCCAGACAAATTCAGTGAATTATGGTTTACAGAGGTTTACCCAATTATGAAACAAATGAATTGGTGTTCTCCAATTTGATTTCAGTTTATTTGCCATTATACATACCGTATTCGTTTCATGAAATACTGAGATAGAGTGGAATAAAACTGAAATTGCATGTGTTAAAAGGTTATATTTACAGTGGCCAAGAGGTGCAAATGCTCAGTAAATGACCAAACAAGCATGTGTTACACAAAATCATGTGTTATGGAAAGTCACAACAACCATGCAAGCACAAAAAAATATGAGAAAAAACTAAATGGTGCAGACAAAAAATAAACGAGCTGCAAACAGGTGAAAACATGCTGCAAACCAAATGAGCTGCAAACACATGCATGATGCAAACTCCAAAACAGTAAACACACAAACAAAAAAACCCCAAAACTAATTCAACATAAAAATGTTACAACCAAGAAATGCTGCACCCACTAAAAACATACGAAAAAACTTACAATCAAAAAACAAATACAAAGAAAATGTGGGAAGCAGAAACAAGCTGTTGCAATAAAAAAAAAATAATAATAATAAAAAAGAAATTACAAAAAGAAAATGATTCAAATGGCAAAAACAGATGCAAACAGACTCTGAAAAAGTGCTCCAGAGCCCTAGAGGGTGTCTTAATCTCACTAAGGGACATTAAATAAACAAAAACTCTCCCTGTTTTTTGATCACTGGAATTGTCATTTGATTGATTAAACTCATTTGCAAAATCATCTTTATTATCTTTATTTCCAGGCCGGTGTACGCAAAACAAGGAATTACTGTTCTTATCAAGTAAGACATTTTTTGCTAAATGTGCTCTCTTTATCCTCTGACATGGCTGGCTCAGAGCTCGTCTGCCTGGCTGTGTGTTTGCCGGACGGGGCTGCCTGTGGAGCTGGTTGACAGTTGCCTTTTTGTGTCTATGCTTCTTTTCCTATGTCTGTTTCTGTCTCCTTGAACCCCAGTCGGCCTCAGCAGATGGCCGCTGACACTGAGCCTGGTTCTGCTGGAGGTTTCTTCCTGTTAAAAGGTAGTTTTTCCTCTCCACTGTCTCTACAAGCATGCTAAGTGTGAGGGATTGCCTTTGAGTCAATGAGTCGATGCAATCAATTGGTTCTCCTTAGAAAATTTTGAATCAATTTGACTGTATTATCTGGTGAATTGTAAAAAGCCTTAAAATGAGGTGTTGTACATTAAAGCTACATAAATCAACTGAATTGATTAAATATATATATACTTATATAGAATAAGAAGGCTATCAATTTGGGCACGCTAATAAGTTTTCATCAGATCAACAGCCTGAGGAAGGAACTTCTATCTGTAGCGGTTGGTTTTTATAGACTTTTCTATGTAGATTAAAGTCGAAAAAGTTTGAGCATGAGTGGGATCAGCAGAGATGTTAGCTTTCTTTTTACTGTACCTGGACCTGTACAAGTCACGGATCGAGGGAAGGTCAGCCCAAAGGATCCTCTCTTGAGCATATGATAATTTCTTACAATAATATAATAATTGAAATTTATTGAGCTCACATCAGATTTGCTTTTACCTCTGCATGTAACCCATCCCTTTGGGGAGCAGTGGGCTGCCATCATGGTTAAGGGTCTTGCTCAGAGAGTGGCAGTGGGTTTTGAACTAAAAAAAAAAACTCAGGATTCCAAGCTCTATGCCCTGACTGCTAGGCTACCACTCCCCTACAGTAGCCAGGACCAGTGCTGTTTTGAGGATGAGCAAAAAAACAACACAGATGGACAAACATGCGACAGACTAAAAGATGGCTGTACAATACCTGTCCAACTCAAGGCCTAGATCGTAGCAATTGATCCTCTCAAGAGCCAGAAATATCTTAAAGTATTGGCATATGTACTGTATAGGAACACTAGAGTACAAAGTTGCTAAAACTAAAACATTCATGTGAGTAAAGCTATAATACCACTGCAGTGCGGTCTTTGTAAATTATATGATTACTTCAAAAGTTTAATTAACAAATGCTACAAGCCCTCTTGAAGACTTGATGATGTCAAAGCGGCAAGAAACAAAATTGAGTATGACAAAAAAAAAAAAAAAAGGATTTTTACACACCTGGCATAGAGGAACGCCTGATGTTAGTCAGTCAATATTGGAATAATCTGATAGAAAACCTTTTAAATTTTGTTTTTGTTTCATGTTTATTCAGTTTAGATATTTAAGAAGCATTATGCCTATAAGGAATTTGAAAAATCAAATCATTTCAACAACCAAACCAACATAGCCAATACTTCCATTTCCTCTTCATAGGCTTCTTTTTGTGTTCAATGTGGAAAATACTCCAGGCTTAGTTGATCTACTGTTCTCACCTACTGTTACCAAATACATGCTCGGTGTTATTGGAATAACAAAATGAAGCACTTTTTATTTTTAATCAAATATAAAAATATTACCAAGAGAGTTAGATAAGTGACAAGCATGGTGGTGGTGGTGTCATGACATCAGGCTGTTTCACTGCCAAATGTATTAATGCTTAACACCAGGTGTATGGAGTACCACCACAAATTTATTCAAATTTCACTAAAACTAATTAAGTGGTTGCAGAGCAGATAAGGCAGGCTATATGGAGGCTTCCAGTATGGTACTCCCACAGCCCTGATGTCAACCTTGTAGAAAATGAATGCGCTGGGTTTTAAACATTGGATCGTTACTGGAAAACAAACCAAATGCAATAAACCTGAGTTTGCCATGAAAATCAGTCATATATTCTACAGCAGTAGCCATTCAAAATGTCCCTACTTTTCTTGATGGGCACTTGGCTGGTCCCCTACCATAGAGACTGACATTTTTTCGGGAATCCCACGGGTCACGGGAGTCAGTATTAGTAACGATCACGTGATTGGGACGGTACAGGATTAAACATTAACGGGAGCAGACGGCAGCGGGAGCAAACCAATAGTAACTAAAAAAAAACTAGGATTGATGCCAAAAAATAAAATAAAATAGAAAAAAAATCCAGTACTGGCGCCGCCATTTTGTAGTTTTTTTCCTTGAAGCCTACACTATAATGCGAGTCAAAAAAACTACACGACCCAAAAACCAACAGTCCTTCCGCTCTGAGTTTTTCACCCGCGCTTAAAAGAAATTCAGATTCAATGTATTGGCAGAAATCTTATTGAAGACAACAAGAATGGCAGTGGTGCAGTAGCGGGAGTCATTCTGAATGGGACCGGGATGGGAGTGGGAGTAATTTCACCAGGAGAGGGAAGGGACAGGATTTTGATTTCCACTCTGGCCCGGGATCGGGAAGGGACACAATTTTTTTCTGTGGGAGTGGGACAGGACAGGAGTGAAAATCCACTCCCGTGTCAGTCTCTACCCTACAACTCCTTTTTAAACATAAATCTTTGTACTAAAATATTTTCTGTCATGATTTGTGGACATTAAGATCTCCTGGTCAGACCCTTTAAAGTAGTGAAAGGGTGGAGTCAGAGTAAAAAATATGGACGCCCAGGAGATGGATGATGTCACTCCAGTGGCTGGAAGATGGAGGGGATTCTGCTGGGAGTTGTAGGGAAGTAGGTCCGTTTTGAATGGCTGCTAGTGTATCTGTATCTGACTATGGGCTGCACTGTGGTCCTCTTTGCAGCACAGTTGCCTTTCAGGATGTTTGTCTCTGTATTGCCCTGTAATGGACTAACTTCCTGACCAGGGTGTACCCCATCTTAAACAAGAGCCAGCTCCCTTTAACCCTGATAGACAAGCAGTACAAGATGGATGCCTTTGAACTAAATTCAGTCTGAACTGAATTCCACATACCTGCAAATGAACTACACTTGTCTTGTAAGGTGAAAAATAGACTTTATTTAATGAATAACACCTGAACTAAATCAGATCACTGTTACCTCCCACATGCTGGGAAGTTGTTCTTTTAAACTAACTCCGATACCACCGCTCTGCCCTCTGCAGCCTGCTGCATACAGGCTGGTTTCTTGCAGATGAAGCCCATCAAAGGTCTGCATGTGGACTGAATTACACCCAAGTCGGACCACTCCTTCTGGGTGCTCCGGCCTTTTTTCCTCACTCGGTGTATTCTGCAGCTTAAATGACACAGAGCAGACAGGGCTTTTGAATTTCCAACAAAGCCAATGCCTTCATTCCTGGAGCCGTGCTGTCTGGTCCCAGCAGATACACACAACAACACCTTTCTGCGTGTCCTTGGAAGTGGGACTGTTTGTGTGCCTGGGAGTGTTTGTGTATCGTGTGCAGCTCTTGTGTATACGTAAAGTGACGACTTGATGAAGTGGAACGGGGGAAAAGTTACGAGCTGCATTCTCTGCTCCTCGTTATTTTCCATCTATGGAGATGAGAGGACGTAAAACACAAATACACCTGAACGCACACGCCGACAAGCACGCAGCGCCTGAAACAAACAGGAGGCCTTGCACACATGAGCATGGGGAGAAGTGTTCATAAACATGCACATGTGCAGATAGAATGAAGTCAGTGTTAGACGTTAAATAAGCAACCACAAAGCCAGAGCTGATGGTATGTATGCACCACGTGTGTGACCTACAAACCAGCTAACAAAGCCCTGGATCTAAATCGTTTGGTTAAGAGAGGAAACCAGAAATGAGGTGAATGATACAAACTATTAACTTAGTAGCTTTAATGATTTGTTTGAGTCAGAACAATAGATCAATGAAACAAACAACATGAGACTTTTAAGGCCCCGTCCACATGAAGCCAAACCCTGGCCTAAACGCGCAAATTTTTCACCAAACCAGCCTCTCATCCATACGAAGCCGGCGTTTCGGGGGTCTGTAAACAATCTTTTTTTTATTAAGCCTTCAGAGTGGGAAGATTTTGAAACGCCGTTTTCGCGTTTCCATCTTTAAGCTCTAACCGCATTTTTTTTCTTACACGCATGCATCCTAGCGTCGCCTCTAAACACGCATGCGCGACACAGTATCAATGGCGCCGTACTG
>NW_015150598.1:774258-790986 GCF_000732505.1 Cyprinodon variegatus
CCACTTACAGGCCTGGCATACATTTTGCAGCGTTTTCATGCATTCGTGTGGACGATCACATTTATTTTACGTCTCCGTCTTTACGACAAACGTTCGGGAAAATATTAGTGTTTCGTGTTCGTTTTGACTTTGTGTGGACGGGGCCTAAAACTATTGCAAAGAGTACAAGTTTGAGTTTATTAAGGACTTTCTACGATCCACTAAGTGTCTAAACTACACAGAGAGACTTGGATATTTACATAAACTGACTGTCTATTGGGATGTTGCAACTTGAACATTTTGTAGCCCCTAACAAAATTCTGGAATCACTCTGGTAGGACCAATTTTCTCAGCAGAATTGAAGGAGTTTAATCAAGTTTATTTCCTGGAGAAACCTGTGCAACACACTATAACCATTGATCATGACAGCTGAAGAGATAAAACAGAAATATTAAAAAAACAGATTAATCTAATCTTAAATTGTTCATTTGACTCAACTAATAACAGTGCAGTCAAGTTCAGTTTTTAAATTACTTTTTGGCTTTAAATATAAATAATATGAGGTGTAATTAATGTACATAAAGACATTAAAGGGGCTTGTTTTAGTTTTTTTAGTAGAGCATTCATTGAAAATATATCATCCCATTATCCATCCATCCATTTTTTCCGTCATGCTTATCCCAAGGGTCGCGAGGGGTGCTGGTGCCTGTCTCCAAATGTCTACTGGTAAGAGGCGGGGTACACCATGGACAGGTCACCACTCCCTGGCAGGGCAACACAGAGACAAACAGGACAAACAGCCATTCACACTCACATCTAAGGAGAATTTGGAGAAGCCAATGAACCTAACAGTCATGTTTTTGGACTTTGGGAGGAAGCCGTAGTACCCGGAGAGAAGCCACGCATGCTCAGGGAGACCATGCAAACACCATGCAGAAAGACAGCGAGTCGGGAATCCAACCCAGAACCTTCTTGATGCAAGGCAGCAGGACTAGCCACTACACCACTGAGTAGCCCTTTTTATCTGATTATGAAAAAGGTCTATTTTATTGTTTCTATTTTAGAGCCATTCTTAGAAGTCTTTGTAGTTTACCAACAGCAAAACCTGCAAAATGCTATCACACATGTATTTAATAAATCATGTTTTTCCAGATAACTGTTTAGTTATAAGCATGCTTTTACTTAGAAGGTGGCTGATCCCAAAGCAAAGCCATAATAGCAATAGTAGCTAGTTTGGTGTCTTTATTTAAAAGAGAGGCACAGTTAAATATATGAGAAGTGTAAGTAGCCAGTAGAACAAAGTGCAAACAATTTACTGCACTACAAGCACACTACCTGCATGCACTATGCTTCAGTTGCTCTGGCCAAGAAGGAGACAGGGTTAAACACAGTGGAACCTAGCCTTTCCAACGTAGCTAAATTATTTCAATTTTGTCTTGTCTTAATTTCAAACTTTTCCTCAGAAGACGTTTCTCTTGTCCATTTGGACAGCTGCGGATTTCAGTGCTTCTAAAAGGTGTTGCTTTTGCCATAAAAAGCCATGGTAGGATCAATCAAAATCAGTTAAATTTAAACTCCCCAAAGTCTGGAGCTGTAGTAAAGTCACTGAATAACCAAATCAGTTTCACTGAAGTGCATTTAGAGAAAACCAAATTAATCAAAAATGCTTTGATGTTCCAAAAAATAGAAAGCAGCTTTTCACAAGAACAAGTTGTTCTAAAACTTTGGAAATAAAAGTTCGGAAATGAATCTTTTGGTTTTTGGCTGAAGTGGATCCCAGCTGAGCTCAGCTGCAGCATGTTTGAAGAGGCTGGGAAGAGGACCAGTTAATAGTGACAGATTTATGATCGCAAAGATGAGGAGCCAATCAGGTCAGAGGCTTTTAAAAACAAAGAAAGGGTTGGCAGAATCCAGAGAGGGTTTAGTGATAGTTTTGACGATATTCCTGCCGGGAAAACAGGACATAATGTTGATGGAGATTAGAAACGGTCACTCAAATCCAAGAAAATTACTGCAATCCAAACTCAACAGCAGCATCTTACACTAAGTCCTGCTGGTGGAATCAAGCAAATCTACTAGGATGACCATAACTTACTCTTTCTTTATTTTTCCTGGAGGAAAAATCCAAGTTAACCTCTCTCTATCCCTGGGCTACAGCAGCTAGGAATCAGTCTGTAAATCTGCAGTGCTTGGTGATGAGACCTCTGGCAATGAGATCGCAACACCACCCAGAGAAGACATTCAGACATGAGTTTGCACTTTTGAGCAGCGCAAAACCTTGCTGGAGCTCCTTTAAGCCAGAAGGATGCCTGAAGAAGGAGGAGGAGGTGGAGGGTGGTGCCGACTCCAAGGGAGGAACAGATGGATTGATGCATGAATAGATCCGAGGGGAATTAGGATTTGCATTGAGCAAAGAATGGGAGCAAAGGGGAAGAAAAGAGCTGGAACATTGAGTTCCTTCAGTGGTCAAAACAGGCACAATGCACATCCTTTAGGTGGGGAATATTTTCCTTGGTAATTTGTCATCAACGCCATGCAGAGATGCATCATTAAGCCCTGCTGCTTTATTGTCCTAATCTCTTCATTATCACCCGATTTAGGTTTCTGAGGAATCTGCCACGCCTCTTAGTTTCTGGAAACTACTTTTTTTTTTGTTTTGTTGATTTTTCGTTTTGTGTTGGACCTCCTGGACTCATTTGTGACTAAAAGTTCCCAATCTGTCTCTCCAACAAAAGAGTTTCACTCAAATCTTTCTGCTCAGAAGAAAAGACCTGGGAGGGGACATCGGAGACAGAGGATTGGGAGGGAACCCTGAGGAAAAAAAAAAAGAGAAAAATGTGCAGATATGTCAGTGACACTCATGAAGGGTTTGACTGAGAAACAGCTGAAGGGAAAACTTTGTATATATGTCCCATTTATGAAAGGAAACCACAATTAGCAGAGCTCTCCCAAACAAAAGTGAAATTAGTTCATCATCCAGTCAGTGATTCCACTGAAAAACTTTTTTTTTTGTTATTCTCTCAGCAGAGCCTGGATTACAGCTTCAACTCAGAGTTAAGGGTTGTGATAAAACTGTCATATTTAAGGAATGCAGAAGTGATCATACCATTGTTAACAGCGCCTTCTAGTGGTTGACTCCTAATCTGAGGGAATTATAACACCATCCAACTTTAAAACATGTATTAGAAGGGAGGCTTGAACGTTAAATATTTACTTCAGGTTGCATTACAGGAATAAAGCTTTGCTATACAGTTTGGACAGAGATGTGCGGCATCTTGTTCATGTCCCAGAAGGAAAACACGCTGCAGTAATCAGGGGGTTTAAGCTCCATGCATACAGGGAGACTATTACAACACATCTCCTCTCACAGCTTTGCACTAACTGCCTGTCCTCTGTGCGTAAAGCAGCCAGTAGCAGAACCTGTTTCCTCGGCTCAAATGGAAGCAACAGGTGCTGCGGAGTTTAGTGATGACTTCCACACGATCTGTCAGGGTTACCTAAACAGCAACAGGGGGGGAGGAAGGAGCTGGGAAGCACCTATTAGAAAATTGAGTGACAGATTCAGATTCAGATCAAGATTAATGCTTTTTTTTGCGCAAATTAAATTATACTTTTCCTTTCACTTATAGGGGATATTCCACTCATGTGATGACAAAGAGAAGTGTGACGCATTCGGTTGCATCAACAGGGGATTTTGGATAACAGAAAACAGTTTTTTGACTAAGGGGAAATCAGATCCACTTCTTTCTCTCCGTTTTACGCGCAAAGGTAAAAAAAGGAAAGCCTCATGCTTCTGAAATGGTTTCAAATCAGCATGTGGACGACCTGCAAGTTTTGCAGAAGCTCTTCAGCTCCTTGTCGCATCAGTTCAGCCTTCGGGGTGAAACTGTGATCCTCCTCCTACTGCTGGAAGGGAAAGAAAAAAAAAAAACTTTTGGCAAGCGTCCAAGCCTGGAACAAGTGCGCCTCCCTCTCCGGCTGCTCAGGGTATTCATGGTCCGGGGTTTTGGGCACGGTTGTTTTAAAAAGGCAAGGCAGGTCTCCAGTTGATCAGTCTGCTCAGGAAACTGGTGCTAGAGAAAGTCTGCAGGAGTTCAACATAAGAGGACAGAAGTTCAGCTTTTTCTGCTCGTTTTTCCTCCTGCGGAGGACTTTACATCCACAGAAAAAATAACTATTTGAATTATTACAAATTAAAAAGATTCTACAGTAAGAAAGCCTGCTGTTAATGTGGGTATTTATTAGATAGCTGCACTCCTGGATAAAGACGCTTGGCTTTAACTGTAAAAATCGGATTATCTGACTGAGACATTGTGTTCATTAGACCAGGAGCAGTTTTTCCCCCTTCTTCTCCTGGTGTTTCAGAATTTTTTTTGCAGCGATCTGAAGAGACTCCGGCGATGTTTGTAAACTGCTGCCTCCTGGTGACATTCATCCTGGGGCTCTCCCGTTGCACGGGATCCTACGTCCCCTGCGAACCTTGCGATGAGAAGGCGCTGTCCATGTGCCCGCCGGTTCCGGTCGGCTGCCAGCTGGTGAAGGAGCCGGGCTGCGGCTGCTGCCTGACCTGCGCCCTGGCCGAGGGGCAGGCGTGCGGCGTCTACACCGGCACCTGCACCAAGGGCCTGAGATGCCTGCCAAGGAGCGGAGAGGAGAAGCCCCTGCACGCCCTGCTGCACGGCCGGGGAGTTTGCACCAACGAGAAGGGCTACAAACCTGCCGCCGCGCCCAGAGGTAAGGCAAGCTCCGGCTGCAGGGACACCTCTGCGGGACATCCAGGAGTTCTGTATGATCAGTTTCTGAGCATTTCTAGGTGTTTCTCTGATCTATGGTTTAATGAGCAGCTGATTAACTTCTGCTCACTTGCAGAGCAACCCGGAGCTTATTTCACAGCCAGAGACGCACCTTATGCAGGACAGAGAGGAGCGCATCTTTGGTTCAGCTGCAGAAGATCCGCTCCTGGTGACAAAGATCAGAGCGATCTGAGCTGCGAAGTAGAACTGGAGCTTAACTCTCCTTCCACTTAGGGAAAATAATCAATTATCTATGAGCTTCCAATCATAATTCATCCAGTTGAGGAGTTTATTCTTTTCTTTCCTTGATCACTGCCTAATCAAGTTACAACTTATTGATCCATATTAAACTCTGCTTTGGCTTAAAATTAAAACATTTTAAATGTTAAATCCTAATATTTGATTTATGGCTCAGAAAATGAAATACTTTAAAAAATAATTTAGTTAAAAGTAAATACTGATATTCCCCTATATATAGACTTTATTGATCTCACAGTGGAGAAATACACTTTTTTAAGATAAGATAAAGCACTAATCAAATTTGCATGTTGTGCCTTTAACTGTAGAAACCTTGATATGCAAAAAAAAGTCAGTATTTTTGTTTCATTATTGCAGCCATGCAAACAGCATAACTGATTTAACTTAATAACTTGATTCAAAAGTTACTCAAAAATTATACATTTAATATTGAAGGGTGGAAAGACAGCCTTATGGTTACTAGGTGATAAGCTTAACTGGAAGGGGATCCCCAAATCAGATTTTGCTGTGGACCCATTACAGCCTTGATTCAGCCCTGCTCCATGAATAATTTAGGGTGGAAGTGATCATGGATGAAGCTCTATTGAAAGACTTTTGTTGTCTGCAGCGTAACGTGACACATGTGGTCGTTTTAACGTTTGATTGTTCAGACTTGTGTGTCTGCATCTAAAGTGAGCTCCTTCTGCCAATAATTACCTTTAATTCTCACAAAGCCATCTAACCAGTGTCCTCCATGGCGCGGGCTCATGTGGCTTTAATGGGGAGGAATGAGATGCTGCAGAATTGATACAGATTGGGTTTTGCAGGCCACCCCTGCAGTGCTGTTTAGAGTCGGATTACCACTAAATCTGCGTGCGTGAGAGAAAAGCAGCAGACTGAGAGATGGAGCCATTTGTCTTGAATGATTTAAGGTATTTCTGCTCCGCTGTCTCAGGAGTTTCATCAGTTTAGAAACTGGATCCAAACCGTTGGTAAGCACAAAGGTTCGGCTGACAATCGGGCCGAGCTGACACTTATCAGGCTGTGGACTTGATGACTCTTGCAACCAAAGGTGTTCAGTGGACGACTGTTGTCGTTCTAAATATAAGCTGATGTTGTGCAAAGCATCGATCGCTATCTGACATAATGTGAAGGCAGAGCTCCCTGTCAGCACTCTGTGTGTGTGTGTTGGTGCTTGAGATCGACTTGGGCGGGGCTGTGTGGAGTCTGTGTGTGCATTGTGGGTTGGTGGTGATGACAACTCAGGCAGTTTTTCTCTCAGAGACCTCAATGTCTAAATGCTCCTGAGGACAATCCATGGGCACGCTACGTTCCCAGCCCTAAACATCACCTCTTTGCTGCAAAAGCTAACTTGTCGACAATCGGGCCAATAAGCAGGGGTCCCCCTGAGTTCACTACACATAGTTTAACATCACATGCAAGTTACATACAGTACATGAGAATTACCATTGGCCTGACCTAAGGGAACAGCTTCTTGAAGATGCATCCAATTTTTACAGAATTTTCTTGGAGATCAACCACAAGGGAAATAATACTCCCCCAAAAAAGATTCAGAGACCAAGATTCAGCCTAATTTAGCCCTTCCCTTAACCCTTTACTGAATCTCTTCACAAATAAATACAGAAAGTCCATTGATATATTTTTGCGTCTGCCCTACAGTAAACATTTATTTGCCCAAAGAAATTAACAAGTACAATGTGCCCTGTCCAAAAATCTCGCATGCAGAGTTGCTGAAAGTTGGTCAGCCAATCATATCAAGTTGGCCAACTTTTATAAATCAGTGAAAGTCCTGCCTTAACCATAGATTCATGGCTGATGCTTTATGTCCCTAGCTCCCATTCCATTTTCACAGTAAGACAAGAGTAAGAACACTAACCAGAGTCGAAAAGGTAGTCCAAAAAGCTGTGGTGTATTTGGACAGCCCTACCCCTTCCCTGTGTAATTACTGGATTAATGATGCCAGTAAAATTGGGACTAGTCTTACAAAAAACTTCAAAAAACAAAAGTAACACAAATGTAGCAAACAGCTGAAGCTCCATAAAAAAACACATGGAAGTGTATACATTAGCATGTGTCACCCAGAGTACACATGGAAATATGTAGTTTTTGTTGCACTCTGTGAAGTGTGCTGTGCTTATGCATACTGTCACACAAAGGATTGTAGAAAACTGTATGTTCTATTGATAGGAAACATCCTGCTTCCTAATCCTTCCTTATTGCCAGCCTAGTTGGACAGCAGTTATCATGGCAACCACTGATGCATTTGAACTTAAATGTCCATACCGACTTTGCTGATTGGGATTGAGCCTATGGTTTTCTAAATTGGAGTTAGGACCTCACTTGTGATCATGAATCAACATGTTCTGGAGTTTTGAAAGCGATCTTATAAGTATTATGTAACATTAAAACCATTTAATGGTCAATGATGCATCATGGGATAAATGCCACATCTGATTGACTATGCACTCTGCTCAACAGGTACAAGGGCTAACCTCTGTTTTAATTGTGGGTTGAAGCTGAAAAGTTTGGTGGTGGCAAGTTTACACATCATTTTTGTTACATTTTGCCTCAGGTCATTGAACTCAGTCTGTATTTGATATTGGACACTCAAGTATGACACCTTTTTGCCGTAGTATGTGCCCTAAAACCTGTTGATATCCAATGGAAAGTGTCGTTATCAATTGATCCCAAACATAAGCTGTGTGTGTCGCTACATTCTCAGGAACTTATCTCATTCAAGTTCATCACTTCAAAAGCGGTCCGTTCACCGTTCACCAAAACTATGAACATATTCAGTAAACACCGTTCATTGAATGCATTCATGCACAACACTGACCCTGTAATGCCCTCAGGTGGGTTTGCATGCATGGTTTTGTTATGGCCCTATGACCTTTCCAGGGTGTCCCTGCCTTGGCACTACCACCTCTCCAACCAGGTATTCTAAAGGAATAGATGGATGGCTTTTGTTAAGCTTTGCCTGAGTTCCTTATCAAAAGACTCCTCTGATGGATCCTCTGGGCTGCCTACTCTTTACTCCTTGATGTGTCCAGTTTCTTTGTGGACACTGTAAAATCCCTAGGTATTTTTTGCAGGCTCTGTACTATACCAGCTGAGGAGGAGGAGGAGCTCCCTCAGGAGGTCACGAGAGCTGCTGCCTGCTGATTATTGACCAGGAAAGTTAAACAAAGGCAGGGTGAATTCTTTGCAATCTGTATGACGTCTTCCCTTTTGAACAACAACCTTTGCTGTCCCAGCAGTACATTAATTCATGTTTTCTCCTTGTGCTGGGATTCTTGTTGCTTGGATTGTAAGGCACAGGGGGTGGTATGTGCTTTGTTGGCTCTCTGCAAGTAACTCAGACCCAGGGAAGCTTGCCAACAGATATGACTTCATGGCAACAGGCCTTCTATCCTTGGGGCTTCTGAAAGGGCCTTGTGTTTTTACAGATTTCTCTCTGCCAAGAAACAGAAGATGATTAAGAGGTGGTTCCTAAGGCAAAGTTCTCTCTCACGTGCTTTGCAAAGCAACAGGAAACCTGCTGCAGTGTCTTACTTTGATAGTTTATGTGAGCTGAGCTTTGTGCAGCTTTCTGCCCTTTTATTGTCTTTCTAGACTGGCTCCAGTACAATGTTCTAAAGAAGAGGAGAGGTTGTTTTCTTGCCACATGTCTTTGTCATCAATATTTAAAGTCATCAGCAGATTAAGGAATTGCAGGCCTCGAATGCTTCATGTTGCATGAGAACTTCACATATGTATGTAGTTCCACTGCTGCCATGTAATTCCTGATCACCATAAAAGAATTGCATGTCATCACTTACTTTAAAGAAGCTCCCCACTTTAGAGTGTTACCATCTGCTTTTTCCATGCTCACATGGCCACTGGCACCACTGCTCATGACTTCGTAGAGACTGAAGCTGATTCTCTCTGAATGCAGAGTACAACTAATGATAACCAGTCTGCTGTGCACACTTTGGCTCCAAAATACATGCCGGTTTATGTAGATATGTCATGTGTGGCTGGCGTACAGTTTTACCTCCATCAAATCAGCAGATAGTCAGCAACACCAATCCTTGTTCTGATCTGTTAGGGGTCTCCTCCTATTAAAATTGAGTTGTTTCTTTCCACTTTCACCACATGCTTCATTGAGGGATGCTGTTGGCTGGTCTTTTTCAGATGAATAACCTTTTATGATTCATCAATAATTAACTATCTTAAAATCTGTCTATTTCAATTAAATACAGTAGTAATTAAAAGCAGTCCAGCAAATTTTATAATAAAAAAACATTGTATGATGAGAAAATCGCCACATAAGGTCAGTTTTTTTGCCATCAGAAAAGTTCACTGATCAGAGCTAATGCCAAGATGACTTGTTGATAAGATTTACGTCCTTAAACATTTGCTTTTGCTGTTGAGTATAGTTGTTGTCATCAATTTCTAGCCTACAAAACAATAGTCCCTATCGATTTCTGTTTCAGTTTTCTGTTTAGATTTGACGTCCGTTGAAGTATTACAAGCACTCCCTACCAGGAATGCCTTTCTGCCGATTACGTCATATTAAGGCTCCTGCTGCTATTAGTAAAGACTGCATGCCATATTTGGCTTCGTAGCCAATTAAAGTAGCTTTCAAACAAGAGTACACCACTAACTTGAGTAAAGTAAATCTGTTTTATTGGTTTTCTTAACAGCACAAAGGCACTGCAGAGACTGGATCATTGCTCACAGATACATAACCATATGGACATGTTTGAAAAATTGAAAAATATTTGCTTCAAAAATGTTTTGTGGTCATAAAACATTGGACTGAACTGAACTGACTTAACCGACTGAGGAAAGGATAATTCTTTATTGTTGGCTATGAACAGATTGACTCTGTCTTTGTAATTTCTTTAAGGGGTGGGGCTTAATCATTAAGAACTTTAGAATTGAATTTAATAAAAAAAAAAATTGTATCTATAAAGAAATATAAGCTGACATATTTGAGGCAGAATGGATCTAGGAGGGCAAGGGTGTCTGATTGAGAATATTTACAGCACATCGGGGGTAGGGCAAGTCCAATCCTAGAAACACAACTTTATTAGAATCAACTTTATAGTAGAAAGCTACTGTGTGAAAGTTTTTGGATGGGTCTCTTCGCAGAACATTTGAATCGAATGAATGGCCTTTTAGCAGGCCTCTATATAGAAACTAAAAAAATGTAACCATTTAATTAAAGTGTGTTGGAAAAGGGAATTGCTTTGTGAAAGTAGCTTTGACATTGCAGATCTTTGGCTCACTTTTGTTTAATATCCAACGTAAATGTGTCCTTTGGTTTAACCCATCTTTTTAGGGAATAGTTAGCTACGAAAATTGAGTAAGTCCTGGGTAGCACTTTGGGGTTAAGAGTGTTGTTCAGGAAATCAAACAGATAGTTTGAGTTATGAACCAGCCTTTCCAGGACGCCAACACCCCACTCTCTAACCACTGAACCACTATTCCCTTCTGTGCTGCAGTTAGCCAGAAACATCTATAGTTCTTGCAATGCATACAGCAGCTAATTTGCTCAAGGATCTGTGCAGAAATGTGGAAAAATCCCAGAAGAGAATGTGTTGTGTCATTTAAGCCGTAGAGGATTTCTACAGTTACACCTGACTTCAGCGTACAGGTCACCTGTCCTGCTGGTGACCACAGCTGGGAAAGAAATCAGCCTTACAGGCTTTTGAAATGACACTGCATGTCTTTCAACTGCCCTTCTGTACCCTCAGCTGGACCATCAACAGCTGGTCATGAACAAGTAGAAGAAAACGACTCAAAGTTCTTCACAATTTGGGAGACACATTGACTCCACGTTGAGTATTTTGCTCAAAGTCCATCGTTGCACATCCTGGAGTGCTCGGCCGTTTCAAAACAGCTGCCTCAAGTCAGAAATCCGTCACACCCAGCAATTGTGCTGTGGTGATGGTGACCCAAAAAGTCGTTGCATGCATGCGTGCGGCTTGTTGAAAACCCAAACCCAAATATGGGACAAGACCTCAGACCAAAATTAGCAATATACAGTAGAGCAGCCATGCGCCTGGCTCTGATATTTAACTTCTGCAGAGGCAAAGCAAGCCTGCCCAGTCACATGAAAGCAGTAAACAGGCCTGTTTGCTTACCTATAGGAGCATTTCCTTCTTGGAAAAACATTGCATCCTCTTATAAGTCCTGTTTTGAAATGTATGATCCTTGAATTGTTCTTGTTGCTATTTATACTGTGCATTCAGAAAAGCAGGAAACTTTTTGATTGCAATGGACATATTCTGTGCTCACAATACTGTGGGAAGAGTTATTTCCTGCATATTCAGAAGCTGGTTGAGAACATGCACAAAGCCGGACAACAGAGGTTTCTCTGACGATAGAAGAACCTCAACAACGCCAGCTCTGAATGTTCAACGTTGTTCACAAAAGAACTTTGATGGATATTTTCTCCTAATTCACATTCTAAATCCTTGTGGAAGCTACTGCAGTGTGTTTTACTGTGATGCTGAAAGGTTTAAAGGTTAAAAACCAAATGTTTACCCATTCTTCGCCGTCTTTAAACGTGAGTAGGGATCAAAGAGACCTAGCTTTTCATCTATAGTTCAATGCAAAAGTCTGACCTATATTTTAGTTCCTGAGTCGCCCTCCTCAGGCGCCAGACTGTTTTTGTGAACTTCCATGATTAAATCAAACCTTTTCTTGCCTTTTTCAAGAGCTTACAAACTGTTCAAGGTTCAATTTTTTGTTTATTTTTGTAATGCACTTCACCTTCACTGGAAAGCCTGGTAAAAACTCTGAAGCTTTTCTGTCATTTCAGTCACGATCATCTTTTAGAACAACATTTCTAATATGTTCTCTATTACAACTATTTCGTGTTTCTCTTTATCCTCACACATCAAAAAAGGATCATAAGACCAAGTCTAGGAGGAAGAACATGGATTATGTTAAAGAATCTTCCCTAAAATATCCAATCACCTACCAAATATTGCATCTATGCAATCATCAGCATTTGCAGTAATGCATACCCTAATTCTGGGGTGAGAACTGATGTTGGACCTATTGTGCAACCCTTCATATCTGTCTGATCAGTTTTTATTAGTTATATTTTTCAACTCATGCACTGAGTTCTAGTATGACCTGCTTTGTTTAGGTCAGCAGGTGTTCTCAGTGACCGACACAGCTCTGCTGGTTCTCTTCCGCTCCACAAACCTCTGAGCTAACAAGCTGAGGCCTTCAAATATTCAGCAGCGGTGGCACCATGGTGCTGAGGGATGGTTTACTGTCATTGTTCTTTCCATAACACTGGCCCTCTGGCTCATTTATCTCCCACCTTCCTAGATGAGATTAAACTTCTTTTCACTGCAGTCTTACATTTGGTAAAGATGTAATTTCAGAGGCAGCACAGCCACTAATCAAATCAAAGTAAGGACAGGACAAACTAGGAGTATGGCTCAGTGAGAGGTGGAAGAACAGGTATTTTTTTTTCCATCCCGGTGCTTTAATTACAGCCATAAAGATGCACCAGAGAGAAAAATCCAAAAGAGCAGAAGCTACTCTTTCATTCCTGGAGCTCTGCCCATAAGGTACTTGGGATATTCATGAGGTCTAATTGTGTGCAGATGTTAATTTTTAAACAGAGAAGTATCAGGTGCAACCTCTGCTCAACCTCGCCTTAATGAAATGTGGAGCTCAACAAGACAAGGCGGGAGGCAGCGGTAACAGCTTCAGGCTTTGACGGATGAGGGGACTGCACATGAGTCGACTCTCTTGGCTTCACAACATGTTGGCTCGGTTTCAGGAGTTAAACCAGACCCTTTAAGCCTCCTTTACAAGCTTGATACCCGTAGCATGGAAAAACTGAGTGTTTCTATCCTACTTTTTTTTTTAATATATAAATTGACTTTTTTTTTCTTAAAGTTACTGAGTCGAGAGTGTAATTTATGACTTTTTTGTCCTGCTGCAAATTAAATTACACACGAAACAAGAATGCATGGTAAAAAACAAAAACAAACAAAAAACCAGATCGTGTTTTCAGCAGCACATTTTATTGCCAAATACGTGGCATTTCAATCAAAATTATTGGACTGTAGAGCAAAAGTAATGAGTTTTTCCATAGTGGTCACATGCATAGCGTACGGAGGAATGTTTGAAGTATTTATTTATAGCAAGCTACAGCCTTGCAGTCTGAGCGGGGAGACACAAGGACGCATCTAAACACGAACCTAGGCTTGCCAAGTCATGAGTTGTTAGATTAATTTCAAAGAGACAGGGAGCGCAGAGCAGAAGCCAAGACCCAATTCTGGTAATCAACCTGCCCCCCCCCCCTCCAGCCCAGCCCTCCCCTCCTCTCCCAAAGACTCCCAGACGCTCACGCTGTGTCAGCTTCTTTGAACGTTAGATTCTCAGAGCCCTTATTGCGACTCACTGCTCAGTTTTCCATACTGCCTGCTGTAGAGTAGCTGAATAACGTTTTCCAACATGTTCCCTATGTAAGGAAGCTGGTTGGTCTTTCAGCTCATCGTTCAGCAGTCCTGGCATTCCTCTCTGGTTCTGTGCGTCTGGCTCTGTGCACCACATCGCCAGATAAATATAACCAGGGTCATCCACTGGCACCGTCGCTGCAGCCAGTTGGGGCCTGGCAAAGGGCCCCACAACAACTCTGCACTTATGATCCAGCTAAGCCAGAAGGGATGGAGGGGTGTCGGCTGGGTGGGGGTGACCTCTTTCTGTGGCCTTAAAGAACCCCTGGGTGGGGGCCCAGGCTTAAGAGGCTGAGCCCCAAAGATAGGAAAAGGGGGCAGGGGTGAGACTCTTGGATCTCAGAGTACAGCGCCCCCTGGGGAAACTGCAACAATAAAAGCAGCATGTTCCTCACGTTAAAGTGGGACATCTTAGAGCTATAAACACCAAAGGTCTCAGTGTGAACTTTAGGTCAGTTAGCAACCCTTTTTCCAGAGAAAATTAGACATGATTCAGTTTTTCCCAAACTGCAGGGGATCTGTTTGTTTCTAAAAAGCTGCTCCCCATGAGTTCATCGCAATTTGCCGTTTTTACTCAATAGCTTACCCACTTATCTTATCAATTGAGATTACAAAACACAAATAGTTTAAATGTCCAATGCATTCATGTACGGACATACAGTACAGACTTACACTGATAATATCTGATCAAATGTCTTTAGCAAAGATGGGCCTCAACCATCAGAAAGCCTCTCTCTCTTTGATATTTTCCTACATTATTAGCTCAAAAGGTGGAGTATAGGCAAACTGGTTGACTTTCTTGAGTGTTTCTGCCTTTTAAGCATAGTCCATCATTTTCCAACTCTACATGGCGTGAGGGTGTAGAAACTGTGGAGAGTCCTCTTCTTACACTGTTTCAGCAACTTCCTGCAATGCACAGGAACCAGTAGAAGCCAAAAAGACCCACAGCATAATTCTGCCACCATTGTACTCTACTGTATGTGTAATCTTCTCTTAGGTGTGAATGTCTTACTTAACCCTGTAACACATTCTTTTCTTCACTGCGGCTAAACAGATCAATCTTTTCATCTGCCAATTTCAAATCCAGCTTGTCCAGTTAATTATAGACTAGATCTTTGGGCTCTAAACAGTTTTATACTGTTTTTGGGTTGGGTGTAGGTAGGTGTGTGGGGCATTTTGGGTTAATGGTGGAAACTTGGACACAGCTGTGTGTTACAACAGTGTAATCCCTACCTAACCTGACACCGCCAGATGAATTTGCTCCACATATCCATCTGGAAACCTTCCGTTGAAGTAATTTTGGGAAGGGGCGAAAATACTGGTTAGCTGATTGGCCTATGTTGGTGATAGACGGGCCAAATAAACCAATCAGATCAACGAAGCATATGACGTACTAACAAAGCGACGACGAAAACACAACCACAAGCCAGGCTACTCTTTCCGAAACCAGTCGGGAGAAGAGCAAAAACATCTTTTCCTCTGAGAAAAGCCTCCAGAGCAGTGTTTTGCTCTTCTTTCAGTGAAGAAATACTCTGTAATTCCGATAAAACTTGCTCGATAGCCACGCTAACGCTAGTTTCATCGGCTGAAGCCGCCATGTTCTTTAGACTGAACGGTCGCGCTTCTCGTTGCGTCACACCTCAACCCGCCTCAAAGCCAACGCTGATTGGACGTTCGTTTGGTGAACGGCTCCAAATTTTCTTTAACGGAGAGTCTCCAGACTGATCTGCGAGTGAAACCTTGAAAGCTCGCGAGATCAGGATGGTCTCACGAGGCTAATCCCTACCATACATTCAAAGTGGTTTTGACATTGATAAATCCGGTCGACAGTAATCTTTTAAATAAACAAAACCTTCAGCTTCAGCCTGGCAGGACATATATGGTCCTGTCCAAGAAAATTAAAGCTTTATTTTATCTGAGAAGATGGGTCTGCTGCTAGAAGCTGCATGATATTTAATCATTTTGCTAACAATAATTTAGCCACAGAATAAGTTTGTGTGCTATTTTTGAGAAGTCACAAGAGCAGGAGAAACTTTGCTTTTAAATCAATACAAAATGGCATTAGTCATGATAAATTTCAATAGATTTCTTTTTTTTTTATCAATAAGTTGTCCTTGATGTGCCATGGTGTATACTTCTGCTTTTGAGAGAGCAACTTCTTCAATTAATACCAATTTGTATTGCATTTGCAATTTGTTTCAACACACGTTTTGATGCACACGCAACAACATGGGATCCTGTGATGTAACTGCTCTTCACTTGTGTTCTGCAGATCGGGATAGCCGGCTGGACATGGACGCCATGACTCCTGAAGTTACAGCAGTGGTGCAGCCAGCCAAAGTACCACTCCTTCCAAAAGACATTGTGAACAGTAAAAAAGCGATTGCAGTGCGCAAGGAGGAGAAGAGGAAGCTTTCCAAGCAGCGCAGCTATATCCCCAATGTGGATTACTCCCCCATGGACATCGACAAGCATCACGAGCCTGAATTTGTAAGTTCTGTTGCTGAAAATCCCTTGGAGTGTGCGGGATGTGTGTGTACTTTAATGAATCTGTCAGCCTTTTGCTACTTTTTACTTGAAATTCTTAAATTGGAATAACTTTAAAGGACATAACATTGTTTTTTTTTTAACCCTCTGCTATATTTTTCAAAGGGTCCCTGTCGGAGAAAACTGGATGAGATCATTCAAAAAATGAAGGACACTTCAAGAGTCATGGCCCTCTCTCTCTACCTTCCCAACTGTGACAGAAAAGGATTCTTCAAGCGTAAACAGGTGGGTTTTTTATTTACTGGACAGTTAATACTTTCCTCACTACTCTGTTTTTTTCCGTTTTTTTTTACCAGAAATATGAGCTACAGAGTTATTAATTTTTTTCCAATCCTCTTTGGTTTTATCAAAGATGGACCTAAGTTCTTAATGCTTTGCATCACGAATCATTGTGCTAAATTTTAGCTTAAAAGTTGCTCTGTGCCAAGTGCTGTGTTGAACAGCTGTGTTAATTAACAGGATTAAATCTATTCAGATAAAAAAAAGTATTAGTAATTCAGTTATACAGGTGGAAAGTGTACAAAAACAAGCATCAAAGGCCACAATGTTTCCAAATGTTTCTTTTTTCAATTTTTTTTTTACTTTATTCCAATTTAATTTAGTTAATTTAGAATACTAGCGTGTATGTTTTGTGTGTTTCATAACTTTCTATTATTTTTCCAATGAACAACAAACTC
>NW_015150598.1:791187-814349 GCF_000732505.1 Cyprinodon variegatus
TTTCACTGGGGGCGTGTAGCAATTCTCGCCGTAAAGCAAGACCGACTCTGGCGATGCACGAGTATTTCCCCCACAGACCACCAGGGCAGCCGAGAAAACCTTTGTTCAACCTGAAAATACTCATTTAATCATCCAAAATGTTATGAAACACATTAATTAACTAAAAAATGTTGCATAGTATGCCTTTAATAGCAGCTGGTGTCTTGTTCAACCAAAGTCGGGAAGCATATAAAGTCTGAACTTTAGAGAAAACATCAAAAAATTGTGTTCTGTGTTGGTTTGGGGCCAAGCATGTACAACTGATCTTAGAGTTTGGCAGCTGTTTGTGGTCTGCCTAGGTCAACAAGTAACAAAGTAAATCCTTTCTCTTTTAATTAGCACCAGAAATTTTGCACTCTGACCAACTGTAGAGGTTTTAACTGTTGAAAGTTTGAAAATATTTAATGATCTCCAGTTTTGACCCATAGATTTACTGTCAGAAGTATGTGCTCCCTTCATTTGTCACCAGCTGGCACATCTATCCATATATGCCTCCTCAATCAGTGTTAGGTTTCCAGTGGTCAGTGGACAAAAGGGCAAAAAAGAGACAGAATGTACGAGTATAGTGTCTAGTGCATGTTTTAGGACAGTCAAAAAAGAATCCAGTGAAGCCCATCCAAGCATAAGGAGATTCAAAATGAAGCCATGACCACCTTGCTGCAAGGCAATAGGGCTCACAACTTCAGAGTTAAACAGTACGTCTGCCATGTTGCTCCAAACAAAGAAATTTCCTTCAATTTTGTGAGGAATTACAAGTAGGCCCATGCAACATCCACTCTTGGCAACGTTTGAGCCCAAAAGATTTGTTTTGTGGTTTAAACAGGAAAGTCTTTTTATGTTTTACTGCTTGTTTATACCACGAAACTGGTTCTCTCTGACAATGGTCAAATACAAAAACAAGTTTTAGAGTAGAGGCACAAAGAACCAGCCTGGTCTCTTGTTGGTATGCACACTGTAAAAAATAATCTATGGAGAAGCAGTATGCATGCAAGTAGTAGAAAACAAGCATAGGGTGTTTGTATGAATATACATGGGGCTCAGTTTTAAAGAACACATCAATAATTCAGTTTTAGATGGATATGTTCACGTGTAAGAGTCTTATTGGCATGTAATGCTGCATGTGGAGCCCGCACATGTCTGATCGACCACATGTCGGAAGCAGTGGATACAAATGCTCAGTCTCATATAAATTGTTTTTCCATAAATGCTACATATTATTTATGAATCGTGTTTTGATTGTTTTCTATGTATTTATACTTAAATAAAATGTTTCAATCATGAGGAAAGAGGAGCCAAAATTACATTTTCTGTTTATTTACACAAACATGGTGGTCTAAAATTCATTCTGATCATGCTGCGCAGTATGACTACTCCCTGATGCTACCCCCATGCCTCCTGCACGCCATAAAAGGAACTTCTGACTCTTCATAAAAATCTGGAAACGATTTGTAGATCAATTAAAATTGATCTTCGGTAACTTCTGAGTTTCACTTACTGTGTGGACTCATTGTTGGATGCTCAGGCACACGCCTGTAGGGCCAGTGGTGCAATTTCCACTTATGCCCTCTAGTGGACACTCTAGAAACACACAAAGCAATCACATGCAGACTTCATTAGGCTGAAATTAGCTGGTG
Organism: Cyprinodon variegatus; assembly: GCF_000732505.1. Taxonomy (NCBI): domain Eukaryota; kingdom Metazoa; phylum Chordata; class Actinopteri; order Cyprinodontiformes; family Cyprinodontidae; genus Cyprinodon; species Cyprinodon variegatus. The sequence goes on from NW_015150598.1 coordinate 792,861, forward strand.
ATTTGACTGCTTTCCTGCTTCGTCTGTTTATAGGTGTAAGCTATGGCATCTTCTTCAGAACATTTTATAATGAGTTTATAATAAGGTTTTGTTTAACACCACAGGGATATTTTCTACCACTGCTAATTTACAGTAAATAGGTTTTCTATATACAGTTGAAAGTCTATTTAATAGGTTCATTAAACACAACTCTATATGTATTGCATACTGAAAATAATAGCTTTTCTATAAGCAATAGTTGAAGATCAAAGGTATGCAATGACATCATTGAAGGGAACAAACTGCGCTGGTATGATGTTCAGGTATGAACTGATGAAAGGACCTATTAGTTGGGATATCAAAGCCAGTCCATTCCTTGGTTTTCAAGTATTGTTTTCTTCTTTTATTTATTCAAAATTGTGAGTTGAAGTTGAACTGAAAATGCAGAAAGGTTAATTCCTTTTGCTGCCAGCTGATTGGGGACATTTTTGTGATGAGATGTTTGTTTTGTTTGCATTTTTAGTAAAAATGTTCCCCATTCTGTTCTGTTTTCCAGTGCAAACCATCTCGCGGCCGCAAGCGGGGCATCTGCTGGTGCGTGGACAAGTACGGTGTCCAGCTGCCGGGGACGGACTACAGCGGGGGGGACATTCAGTGCAAAGACCTGGAGAGCAGCATCAACGAGTGAATCAGAGGGGGGGGAGCAGGAGGACCTTCCTCATCCCCCGTCCACTCCCCTCCCCTATCCCCTCCCCTCATAACTATCACATGACCCAGGGCCCACCATCTTCTCTGAATCCCACCTGTATGCTCCGCCCTCTGCTCACATCTAGACCTTTTTACTGAACTGAAAAAGAAGAGGGAAAAATCTCAGATAAACGAAGCAGGCTAAAAAGAAAAAAAGACTAATATAGTTGTTTTCTCTTATCAACCAAGCACTGTTCTCTGAAAGAGGAGACCACTTTGGGACCCTTGTTTCAGCCTGGCTGCATGAAAAGCTGCAGAATGGTCCTTGATGCGTTTAGAAAATCTGCCACACGAAGAAGGAGGAGGAAGAGGAATCAGTTGCATGTTTTGGAACTGATATTTGGCCCGAGAAATTTGGGATTTTTGGTCTAATGGGGTTGTGGTTTTATCAGAGCACTTAAAAAGGGATCCTGTTTAGAAATGTAAACCTTTGTGTGTGAATATGTGATGCGTTGGTGTATTACAGAGTGAGCCTTTTTCAGAAAAATACCAACAACAAAAGAATGTTACAATCGTCTCTTTTGTTCAATTTCCCTAAACGAGTAATGCCGGCGTCTGACGTGTTCTCGGACCCGGCCTTCCTCTCTAACATTACGAATGTGTTTGGGGACTCGGAGCATTCAGACAGAGAGAGTAGACGGTCACAGATGAACATATGTGTGTGGCTCTTCGACCATTTAGCTAGCCTGACATGCCAACTGTGCCTATTTGAGCAGACACTGCCAGGCAGGGCGCCACGCAGCTCTGCTGGTGAAAACAAAGACTCTCGGCTTCAGCGACAGGAAGCAAGTTTGATTTTTTTTCCGTGTCGGGATTTCTTTAGGGATCAAACTTGCCTTTCAGGCTGGTTTCCTCTCTGACTATTTTTTTTTTTTTTTGTGGTTTTATTTGTGCTGATTTCTTTGCCTTCAGTGAAGTAAAAGACTGCCCTACATTTTGAGCCATGTTTCCCCCTCAGTACAATGTATTCATGGTGTATTACATTACTTTTAAATATACTTCCTGAGTGTTGTTTTTTCCTGTAGAAAAAAAAAACATGTAAATGAGCTTGGAGTAAAAAAAACAAAGACTTTTGCCTGTAAAGAATTAGAAAGTATCCTGTTAGAGCAGCTGACGGGGCAGTTAGAGAAAGCTGCCTGCTCTCTAAGTTTTCTGCCTTTAACTCAGTGAAGCACCATGAAAGCATGACAGGAGCGGGTCTTTGGGCCGGTTTTTCCTTTCTGTGTGCCTTCCTACATATTTAGACTTACATGCTGACGTAAAAGCAACACGGGGGGGTGGGGATTCAGACGAGGTTTGGAGCTCTAACCGAGAGAAGCCAGTGAATGTGGTCGGTCTTTGAAATTGAGTCCAGCTCCGTTTGCGATGTTGTATAGTACCTCGGGTTAAATTCTGGACAGGGAAGGAGCGAAACCTCCTTCTCTTCCTTGGACAACTTGATAAGCTAAGATTCTCACTTTTTCTTTTTATGTGAATGCCAATGTTTGACGGGGAGATACACAGGATGCAGAAGTTGTTCAGTCTGCAAACATGAGAGGGAATGTGTGCATCCAGGGGTGCTGTGCATTAGTCCTTAGCAATTCCTCTTCTATTTGACTTTTGCTTCTAAGCACTCAGAATCCCTTGAAATCCTTAAAGATGGTTTAAATGAACAGTCTTTTAATGTGCTTTTTCTTTCTTTTTTTTTGCAATTGGCTGCATTTTCATTAATTTTCCTTTCAGTAGATTTTTTTTTCTATTTCAACCATGTTTCATTCAAGGGATGAGCGAGTCTCATGATCAAAGCATTGAAATAAATTTCCATGCATATTTGTTTACTATTTTCTATAGATATTAAATGATAATTTATTTCAAGTGACTTTGGTTCTATATCCCATGTTGGGTTAATTTTCTCATATGAAATATGACCAAATATTGCCCCTGATCCAACTAGAATAACTATAGACTACCGGCCTTTGTCTATAGAAAATAACATATAATGAATCTAATTTACTGTCTGGCTTCGGTTGAACATTTGTTTTTGTTTTCACATACAAGCCCCGTACGACTGTAAATGACACTTGCCTCTGTATTGATATAGATTTTATACAAGGAAACCTAGAATTGTGCAGCTCAAACCAGTTTCCCATTTAAAACCCAGCTACCCCCTATATTAAGGGTTTCAAATGTTTTTTTTTTCACACGTAAATTGTATTTATTCAGAACAACTCAGTACCTATCCAGCCAGAGAAAGAATCTACATGGGGACCAACATGCACATGTTGGATGGGCAGTAGACGATCCCCTGAAGTTCTCATCACTGGTCATGTACTGGGCTTAAAAAGAGTGAGAAAGGAGCCAAGATCCAAGTAGAACGTTTGAATGACCCCCAAAAAGCCAGAAGACTTGTTGATTAGAATCAATTTAAAGGATTGGAGAAACACCTGACTGCATGCAAAAAAATGTTGTTTTTTTTTTAAATTAGGTTTTGTTTAAAACTTTTGCACAGCACCATATCTTGTTTCTGGTTGTAAAAACCACATCAAGGCTCCAAATCCCAACTTCACGTATAGGGCAAAACAGCTTGCACTTATTTCATGTACTCACTACAGAACCTAATGCACAACAGCATCTTGAAATGTGGTTTCATGGTGTCAGGCGAACCACAAACTAAACCACGGTGAGCTTACCTTTCCGAAACAATGTTTGGAAGTTTTGATTTAGTGACAGGGGCTGATGAAGCTCCTGCCTGGGAATCTGGAGAGTAGCTGCATTTCTTTAGAAAAAGAAAAAAAAAAAGAGGGAGATGTTGCACAGAAATGACAGCTGATCCAGAGAGGGCAGCAGGAGGAAAAGGACCAGGAGCAGGCTGTGGTCACTGTTAGGGCTTAGCCACTTTCCCGATGAGGGAGTCACCAATTTCACCACTTTAGATACAGTTAGTGAAACAGAAACAGGGAGTTTGGGAAATCTGGGGCATTTAACGCAACAATCAAGAGAATTGAGGTGGTTGTTAGTTCCTCTTAGTGAATTAAAACAAATGAAGATCTGATCTCTGAAGATCTTTTGAATGTTTTAACCCCAGATTTCCTAATCTCCAACATGGTTTAAACTCATACTTCATTATTCAGTAGGACAGTTAACAGAACAGCTTCTTTTGTTCAGAGTACATAACAGTTTTTGGTTGTAAAGAGACAATTGGTTTTCATAATTTGGTGTTCTCCGGCATTTGAGACGGAACCATCGGTGGCAGTGGGAAACATTGGTCAGTATTTGGAGCTACATACGACAAATACAGAAACAAAAACAACAAAAATATTAAAAAAAAATCTCAAATTATTAAAGTGAATATCACTGTGTAATATTTATTCAACTTGTAATTTATGTACTCTTTTAACCTTTGTCTTTTTTTGTAATGACAAAGCATTTATTTAAATAAAGTTATGTATTCATTTAAGTGCTCTGGTGACTGGTGTTTTTGTCCGTGTGTGAGAGCTGTTAAAATTGGCTTCAGATGTGCCGTTTGAATAGGAATCATCCTGATGATAAGCAGCGCTTAATCTCTGAGGCACGAGCTGATAAACCTCTTAGAGGAGTAAGTCTGAGGCACCACAGGATCCCATGCAGCATACAGGATGTGGCCTTTTAAAGCCTGACCAAAGAAGGGATCACCCAATTCCTTACATGCAGAGTCAGGAGGCTTCAAAGGAACCAAGAACTTATTTGATATCAGAAGGTTTGGAGAAGAGAATTGCATCATAAAGAAAACCTTTATCATAAATAAAAGGTAGGAAAAATTCCTTACAGATGAAATAATTTAACACCAACAAATTTACAAACAACTATTTATAATTAGTCTAGCAAATCAGACTTTTCTATTTCATTTATATTCTTTATTAAACTTCATTAAATTCATTTATTTAATTCCCCTTTAAGGTAGAAACTTGAACTGAATTGAATTGACTGATTCTCTAAGATATATACAGCAAATGAAACCTTTCTGGTCTTCGCATCTGAGGAACTGTACTAATCAAGTTGTCCTCAAAGCAGCAGTTTGTATCAAAAATCCCCAAACAAATCCCCAGAACCTCAAAGTGTCTTTTTGGTTGGTACCTTACGTCTCTGGATTGGGCTGCACAGTGCCCCAGTATGTCTTTATGGCTTGAATCAAGTCGTACTTAGGGTAAGGCTGAGTTGCTCCTGTAAGCAGGATCTCCCCCTAGTTGCTTGACCCAATCGGACCCTATCTGTCAAGCAACTTAACCCAGATGTCCCACAGTATGTGTTCTGAAAACTGGCTCAATGCAGGCTGTGTTAGATCTCCTCATGTGGTGGGTGGAGGTGGGGGGATTGTGGACCTGGAATCGGGCCTTACTTGGGATGGTGAGCCTCAGGCTTCGACCCCCACCTGCGCCTGTAAGTGGGGATGCTTCTACGTACAGCGTCCGTCTCCTGCAGTCAGGAGAGGGTATGCATGGGGAAGTCTGGTGGCTGGGCACCAGTGGCTGGTGTGCTGTACTTGACCCAGAGTCGTGAAGTACCTTTGCTGTGATTACCAGACAGCTATGGGTATGAGAGAACCATATGTATGGGCCTGGAGTGGCTCTGACTGCCTGGGTGTGGGGTGGTGCACTTCTGCAGATTGGATACCCGCTCTGGTGTAAAATCTTAATATGCATGTAGATTAAAGAAATTCCAGTGCAGACAGATAATTATCATTACTGAATGAAACCTTAAATCTTAAGCATGTTTCTGTCCCTGCCCACCAAATGGGCCTCAATCTTGAATTAGTTATTTTGCTCGGTTCTAACGTGGCCAACCTGTGTAAAAGATGTCCACATTAATGACCATTGCTGTTTTATTTTTAATTTATTTGTCTTTTTTCACCAAACCTGTGTCGTCTGAGACTAGATCAAAGAGTCTGCCTTGTTTGTCTCCAAACTGTTTGTGGAATGTCATAATGTGGATGTCCCTACACTCAGGAGACTGAGGTCATCGGACAACATTCTGCTTATGTTTCCTCAGACGAATTTTAAGACCCAAGGAGACCGCTCCCTCTGGAGCAATCGCCCACTGTCTCTACATTCATAGGACCCTTTTGGTGGTGGAGACTCAAAGGGAGGTGGGTGTGCACCAAGGAAGTAGGTGTGTATTAGTGCGCACTCACCTGTCTCACTGATGAGAAGAGTAAGGGTGGGGCTGCCGTAATTTTGTTTGACCGCTTCATTTCACTAAGCTTCATATCATTTTGTTTCAGTATTCATTTGTTTCCTATATTAATTAACGGATCTAACTTTGTTTGACACAATCATCCCTGCTGCGCTGTCATTAACTCATGCTGGTGCTAATAAACAAAACAAAAGCATCCTGGATTCCAGCGTATCTGTAACAATATAAACATTTAAGCGTGTCACAAATAGGGCAAGAAAAGAGGACCCAACCCGAACTCTCAGCGGCCTAAAGGATCTTTAAGGAAGCCGCTATAATGTTTTTAAAGCCAAATTTTAAACCCACCTGTTTTATCAAGCATTTTAAGATCAGCAGTCAGAGGATTGTTTTATCACCACCAGGTTGATTTTATCTAAACGTTCTCATTTATTGTATTGGTTTAGGTTTTGTTTTAATGTATTTTTACCTGTTTTGTATTTTTTTAATATTTAAGCATTTCATTTGTGAAAGGCACCAAAATTAAAATTAACTTTACCTATTTACTTACTTGCTTGATCTTTACCCTTATGGTGGTTATTGACTGAAGTATGTCAAAAAGGTTTGGCTTTGATCAAGAACAGAAATTTTGTTTAGCTAATTATGCTAATTGTGCTGTGTTAGTATAAAGTATTTTCATATATTTTAAAGTAATTCTATACCAAAAAGAGATGTGTCCACAATCTCAAACCAAATTTGTTTATTAATAATAGTTAAAGTGTAATATGGTAACCTGACTCCGCCAGATGGATTTGTTGGATTTGCTCCGCATATCCATCTGGAAACCTTCCGTTGAAGTAATTTTGGGAAGGGGCGAAAATACTGGTTAGCTGATTGGCCTATGTTGGTGATAGACGGGCCAAATAAACCAATCAGATCAACAAAGCATATGACGTACTAACAAAGCAACGACAAAAACACAACCACAAGCCAGGCTACTCTTGCTGCTGCAGGTAAAGTCTCGTTAGCCTCCAGAGCAGTGTTTTGCTCTTCTTTCAGTGAAGAAATACTCCGATAAAATAATAATAATAATTCCAATAAAACTTGCTCGATAGCCACGCTAACGCTAGTTTAATTGGCTGAAGCCGCCATGTTCTTTAGACTGAACTGTCGCGCTTCTCGTTGCGTCACACCTCAACCCGCCTCAAAGCCAACGCTGATTGGACGTTCGTTTTGGTGAACTGCTCCAAATTTTCTTTAACGGAAAGTGGCCAGATTGATCTGCGATTGAAACCTTGAAAGCTCGTGAGATCAGGATGGTCTCACGAGGCTAGTAATATGGTACTGCATGGGTGCAAAGGGGCATCTCCAGTGATGTTCTGTTTACGTTCTTGTACATTATTTAGTCATTCATTGTACTGTCTACGGTCTGGTGCTGTATTAAGGGAATACAAAATTCCTGACCTAAATGTAGCATTTTTTTTGTAGTATATGTAAAGATTTAATAGAAATAAATCTTAACATGTTGGATTAAGGGGAATCTTTGATGTATGTTGGTTGGGCATCAATATTTCTCCCAGGGTTCTGGAGGTCTTGCATCTCTAGATATAAATGAATCCAGGGGAGGTGTAGAACTCTGGATGTTGTGCTGGTAAATATTGCTATGGTATGTTTTTCGGTTTGTGTTTGCATGCTGTCAGAAAAGAACAGGCTCCAGGCTGGGAAAAGAGGCAGAGGATTTGATTTGCGATGTTCTGAACATGACAACTAATGTTTACCATCAAAGAAATGGACAACTGCACCAAGAACTTCAAAGCCTCTATGCCCCCTTTTATTACACAATTAGACCAATAACCTTGTCTGCATTTGACATCAACTCACGCACCTCCCTCTAGACAAAAAGCAGCTTAACTGTTTTGCTTGGTATGTGTGAGCTGCACAGCCTTTAGAAAAGCTGCAGTGACAGTGTTTTTAAAGTCTGCAGCATCACAAACAATCATCTGGAAATGATCTCAGCTGCACATGGATTCAATGCCCCCCTTAGAAACACTTATTGGACAATTTAATGTAAAAATTTACAAATGCAGATGTTGATATTGGAAAGTTTGAATTTTTACAATAGACAACTCAATGATAATGGCATCGCTTCAAGGGAGGAAACAGTGGCTCCTGTCATCACCGAGGAGATAAAAGGAGGTTTGTAGGAATGTAGACTTGAGAGTAAATCACATAACGTCGGGTGGTAGAATCAGACATCGGACAAGTGTCTGCTAGTTTTTCTCCAGCCTTTCATCAAAGACGGACTTAAACCTGGAATCCCAAATGGAGGGTTCCTCAGCCTGGGTCGGATGTGACTGCGAGGGTAATATCTTTTTACATCCGAAAACACCATAAAACCATTGCAATGTATAGCAATATTTATGGCACGTAACTACCATGCATGGAAGCTGGCTAGCGGATAGCTGTGAGGAATGTTTTAATGGGATCTTACCTTCAGCAGATGGCCTGACAACCAGGGAGAAACCGAGTCGATAGAAAACTCAAAACTATGGAAACTTTTCCATTTACATGCAAACTTTTTTTTTTTTTTGAAAAGACAATTTCTTATTATGATGAAGAAAAAAAAGATTAAAAACTAAGGTAGATATTCTTCAAAACACCAAAAAGCTAATTTGAAGTTCTCTTTAAAAATAAAATGCGTTTCCAACTTTTGTTATTTTAAGCATTAAGCAATGAAAGTCAGATGTAAAAGTAATATTCTCTTTGTCAAATAAAAATATTACTTCTCTAAAATGGTACAAATTTTTGCACCCTTCTATCCTCTCCGTTTTTCAAGAAAATAGTAAAAATCAATTATTTCTCAGAATTTTATAGTTTTTTTTTCTTTGCGCTCTGCAGACTTGTTACTGCATTATTAATAACACATTTTCATTTCAGTGTCCTTTTTATATACTAAGCAAAAGAAATATTGGCTTAAAAAACTGACCCCAGAAATGATAAGCATATATCCAAGATTGATTAAACTGCTGTCAAAATAATTATTATAGACATTAGCCTTAAATAAAACTGTTTCGGTTAACCTCTCCACCGAAATAAACATATTTCAGTAAAACGTGTTAAAACAAAATAAAACACCTGTTACATCTCTAATGTGACAGTGAAGAGCTGATCTCTAGTTGTACGTTATTTTCACATGTGCTGTGGCCATATTGGATTCTCTAAATTAGGCATCTTTTGTTTATTTCTTAGGATTTAATCTCAAATAACCAAACCTCTGAGCACAAATGAGACACAGAGTACAAATAACCTAAATTCTAAGCCCTCGTTTATTTTGGAAAAGGACTTCAAGTTGGAATATACGGTTTTTAGATTTTCTTTTCCATTCCTGCATAGTAAAAATACTGAAGGTCCTCCCATACGAGCAGATTTCCCATCACTGATTCCTCCTGTGGAGAGGCAAAGGCTTCCCGCGCTAATGAGCTCCAACATAATAATTGTCCCTGATATAAAACAGTCTGTACTTTTTGGAGAACCTCGTCATTTTACAGAGATAAAACAACAATTATTTTGTTAACATTCAACAAGCAGAGCTTCCGGAAGTCTGAGAAACAAACCCACAATCTTCACATCCCAGGAAGTTGTTGGAAGCTAACAAAACAAACAGGAGTCTTAAACTAGGGCGGATCTTGGACTCTTCATGCAAATGCACCCAGACTTACAGTGCATTATCATGTAAGCACAAATCCTCACCCCCACTCTCACTCTCACAGATGAACCATTTGGCCCATTGTGCCAGAGCTATTAGACCCAAAACAAAAGACGTTTGTTTTGATTTGTTCTCTGCATAAAAACTACCATTAAATGTGCAGGACAGGACAAACATGTCTGAGATCTGTACTCCGGGCCATGCTGTCATCCCAGCAAGCTACCCACAACACCTGGGGACTGTTTCCTAAAAGCTAATAAAAACAAATGAAGGACAAAGCTGTAAAAGTAGTTTTCGCAGACTGTGCCTGGTGACAAACTTCCTGGCATATTAGCGCATTATGTATTGATTTACTGTTGGTCAGAAGTGGGCTCATATGACCCGCTTCTCACTAGAACTAAAGAGAAACAAATGATAGTAGCAGTTTTTATGGTCAAAGACTTAATTATCTTGATTACATGAAAAGTTTCATAAATCCTCACATCAGATTCATGAACCAGACTAATTAGGCAAGGTAAGGCTAGGCAAGGCAATTTTAATTTCAAAGTGCTTTACATGATTTAGATAATAAAATAGAAGAAAAATAAAAGCAGAATAAAAGCAAAAACATTTGTAAAACAAGCAAATCAATTGGACCACAAAAAAGCACAATAAAGTAAGTTAAAAAGAACAAAACATGATAAAAAAATAAAATAAAACAGATTGATCACAAACCAATTAGCAGTTTAACTTCAACAGTCAGAGGCAGCTCCATTCAAATGGGTTTTTAATTTTGACTTAAAAGAACTCAGGCTTTCAGCACTTTTACTCTCATCTGGGAGTTTTTTTTTCCAGATAAGTGGAGCATAAACGCTGCTTCTCCATGTTTGGTTATATTTTAACTAGTGTTGCGCCGATGCCATTTTTTGGCCCCGATACTCGATACCTGGCTGTGCAGTATCGGCCGATACCGATACCATAATAATGTCAAATAATTGCCATCATGGCTTTGTCAAGCTGCTGCCTACCTTTGTGAAGCAGGAAAAAATCTAATACAAAGTGAATCCAGTAGAACTTTTTATTGCCTAACATTATGGGTGACAATAGTTGAATAAACTTATGGCTCTCAAAATGGTATCGGTGCCCTATTTGTTGGTACTCGCAGATACCGATACCACCATTTTAGGGCAGTATCGGGGCTTCGTCCGATACTGGTATTGGTATCGGTGCAACACTAATTTTAACCTTATAACGCTCTGGTTGTCTTTCATTTTTGCGCTCCACCTGTGTCACTAAATGACGCTGTTTTGAAGAATGGTATGGAAATATGCATAAGTATATCTTTAACACATTTTCCATCAACAGGTTTATTAACCACATACCTTACTATATTCAATTCAGTTTATTTAAAAAGAGCCAATTCACAAACATGTCATTTCAAAACTCTTTACAGAGACAGTTCAATCAAATCAGAAAGTCAGATTAAGTTAAGTTTCCTTTCTAAGGAAAGAAGAGTAAGAAAATCATAGTTAACTATCTCCAAAAGGGGGTCTGTCTGGGAAAGAAACAGTTTGTTTGCATTCTGTTGCCCTCTTCTGTCAGTTTCCTTTCCCCTATTCCCTTTTAGATTATTCTGTCCACACCTGCTCCCAATCTGCTAAATAGCCTGGTCATTGTTCAGTCTCTCATTTATACTCCTCCTCTTCAGTTACTGTTTGCTGGTTCCTCATCATTTCTTTGTCCTTCATGTGTGTTTTCCTGGATTTCAGTGTTTTGTTTGTGGACCTTCGCTTCTTTTGCCATTTGAAACTATAGGAAATCTTCAAGAATCCACCTCAGCTTCTATCTCTGCATTTGGATCCTTTAAAAACCTCCACTCGACAAACAAACAAGATAAATTGCTCCACCTGGGTTGCATAAAAATGTCAGCAATATAGATACTTTGATGCTACATAAATCTGCCATATTTTCTGTTTTGAGGCCACTAATGATTTTAGTCCTCACTGTTATGTAAAAGCATTTATGGGTTTTGTGTTTTTTATCCCTTCAATGTCAGTTTTAGTGATTAAATCTTTTTTAAGAAAAAAATAAAACAAAATATCTTTATTTAAAAACCTCAAACCTTCCATTGAAAGGTTCTGACCAGTTTTTGTACATGTGCAAAGTTCTCTGAATAGAAGAATTCTGATGATGGCAGAAAGATGGAAACACAAAGTTGAATTAATTTTATTTTGGGGTTTGATGCAAACTTAAAAAAAAAAAAAAAATCAAATGAAAATGTTGGGCAGTTGTCCTTTAGGTGTTGAAGTATCCTGTCATATACATACATGCATGGAGAAGGTCCGTCCAGCAGCCATACCCTCCCCTTTCTCAGTCAGGCCTTTCAAATGTGCTTTTTCATTAAAGGAACAAATGGCAGCAACTATACCAAAAAACTTTGAGACTGAATTTGGATTTCATTATTGTTTTAATATATATATATATATTTTTTTTAAAACATAGGGAAGCTACAAAATACACAATGAAAATGATACAGGAAAACAATCAGTTGCAAACTAAGAACAACTGCATTAGCATCAGCGAAATCTGAAATAGCTTCAGGTCTTAGAGTTATAAAATGTAATCCAAAACAATAAGTTCCTTTAGTGTCTTTTAAAGAAATTAATTTTCAAATCAAGCAACCTTTTCTTGATTTCTGTGGTAAAAGGTGGTGTTGGGAAGTCTGCATGTGATAGAGCATAGGCTATATTCAGGGAAGTCAAGGACTCTAAGAAAGCTACTGCAGTTTATTCAAACTTTTATTGAACTCTGTGCAGTTATGGGAAGTTACGATCTTACCAGATGTAAACAGCAGAAAAAGTGATTTCTCAAGAACATATGCTGAGATCAGTTCCTTCTAAAGAGATGTTTTGAGTTTTAATCATTTTATTTTTTCTAAATCAGGCATGTTTTCATTGCTACTACTTTGAACAAATCAAATTGCTATGCTACCTGACATACAGAATTAAGCAGCAAACAGATTTGAAGCCCTAGTAGCTAGTATGTTAAGGCGAAGCTGCCCTTTGATTGTGGAGTTTGAAAAACTGAATTTATGGTGTCAGTATTCTGCCAAAAGTCCACACACACACAATAAATACTTCTACAAGCAGCTTTACTTCATACAGACACTCGTAAACTGCTCCTCACATGCATGTTTAGCATGTTACATGTGCAAATAGTTTTCCACGGGGCTCAAACATGTCACACACAAGCATCTCCATGAAGTAAAGCTGCTCGTAGGAGGATTTATTGCGTGTGTGCACTGAAAATTTTTCTTACTTAATCATATTTAGTTACAGGAAAAAGGATTGTTTATGTCCTAACCTGCTAACATGGACCAACTGCGTTACAGTCACTCAATATGATTAAGTAAGTGGCAAAAACGGTTGCATTTTTTTTTTCAGTGTAGAATTTTGGCAGAATACTGATGCCATACAAACTGTAATTTTTCTTGAGCAGGACCGAGCTGGGCATGCCAATGTTAGCATACTACGGTTAAGGCCAAATAATTTAAAAAAACTCAAAATATAATAATTCTAAAACATCTTAAATACTGATATCCTAATCAAGCATTTTTTTCTGCATCTTAGCCTTGGAAATCTTTCAATTCTACATTATAGTTAATAAAGAAGAATTATAGTAAAAAAAAAAAGCTTTTAAAACCATAAATACATTAAATTAACAAACTATATTTCATCAGTATTTGGATTGTGTTGTTTTATTTGCTCAAAGTGGATTGTCCTGAAGCACCAGTCTCTCCTATGTGGTAAGAGATAAACAGTTTTTTAACCTGAATTTCCTGTAAGTTGGCCTTAATATTTTGCTCCTCCACAACATGCCTTAATGTCCTGACACTGCTTCGCCTAAATTTAACAGAGCTTAATCATTTGTCCCTGAAGACATACATACTTCATCATCGTCTCCCTTTATCTCCTCTTTCTTTCATCTTTTCTCCTTTTTTCTGTTTTGACTTTCCTGTTCTACTTACATTGCAGTTTCCATATAATCTGTAATACTCCCTGCATGAATTATAATAAAGCTATTTATATGCATAAATCAAGCAGAACACTATGGCGATAGCTGTACTGCTCCACTTGTAAGAACAAAATATGTTGGACTCTTTTTTGGCATCAAGACAATTATTCTTATTGCCACATTTCCAGACAGGACGCTGTTAAAAAAAGAAGACATACATACTTCAGTAGAATTACATCCTGCTCCTGCTGATGTTTCAGTACTTAGCAGTTTGTAGAAGAGTTGATGCTGGCAACTTCATTGTGCTCCAATGAAACTTGTAGCTTTAAACACCAGACAATTTGGTGTCTAATGTGCCACACTCTCCAAAAACTCTGAATACAGCCCACGTCACAATGACACAGACAACTGCTGCTGCCAATACTGTCTCGCTTTCCCTAGGGAGCAAAAATAGGCATTGAAGTATAGTAGGACTATTTTTTATTAGCCTTACTTTATTGTTATTTTATTCACTTTTGACTTTTTTGTATTTTCAATTTCTTTTGTTATACCTTAATCTTATTGGTTATGTAGCCGCTGTCCAGCTGAACTACAGGGTAGCCTCTAAAGGTGTTTAAATCTGCTCTAAAAATAAGGTTGAATTTTGAAAACATATATGCAAAGAGGTTTGTTGGATAAGCAAAATACTAAACTTATTCCCATGATGTGCACATGCCATGCAGCCATGCAGAACACAGCACTGATTGCTTGCCTAACTTATGGATATTGATAGCAAAATCCTTGACAAGACAAATAACAGGGATTGGAAGTTATATTTAGTCCAGGACCAATCAACTCAAAATGCTTTGCTCAGAATATTAATAGAATAACTGCGATATTTACAGTAAATTTTCTTTGATTCTGCAAACCAGGTTCGCTCTTGCTAATTTTCGTGCCAATGAAAAAAAAAAAAGCATTTTATAATCTCATCATATTTAGATGGAACACACTTATTATGAAAACGATATTTTCAAAGGTTGAATTGAACCGTTTACACCAACTCTGCTCTTTTCGATGCATGCATGCTAGCGAGACGTTGTTGAAGTGGGCATCACACCCAGCTCCTCCTGGAATTGGTTACAGTTGGGATCCCCTCGGACTTTGGGTGTCTCTGGGATCTGGACACCCGTTAGTGGATTAACGCACCAACATTCTCCCCGCTGGCCATGGTTGGACATGTTGCACTGGAAGTAGAGAAGAAAAACACAAACTAGACAAATTGGAAAACACAGGAAAAAAAGGAGGAGGGGTGTTAAGGATGCACAGTGGGAAGCAGGGTTGGCTTAATGAAGCATGGTGTTTGATGGTTTGAAATGTGTCTGTGTGTGTGAGAGGATCTGCTGGTCGCAGCGGGCCATTGGATAAGACTGAGGGCTGTGGTTCGGGTGGGACCAAACTCACCCAATAACAGCCTGTCCTCAGGTCATACCCCCTACACACAGCTCACAGACTATCCTCAACCATAGGTTATCACAGACAGACACACACATGGACATGGTGAGGGGTCGGCCCCCCTGCAGAGACACCCCCCCCTATATTTTAAAATGAGGTCGTAATTGAAGCGGACAGAGTTTACGCCGCGCACGCGGGGCGACCAAGTAAAGAAAAGGTTTTTTATTTTCTTCTTTCTATGAGAAAGAACAAAGAAGTGACAGTTACAGTAATTACCACGCTGCAAGGAGGGACAACTCCAAAGGGGAGCCAAGTGTTAAGGAGGTACAGTGTTCCTCCCTGGGAACTGAGGACTCTGCTCAAAAACAATGCTGTTGTTTGTAACTAGTGATGAAACTTGGCTCAGTGGTTGAGAGCCCTCCTTTAGGAGACTATGGCGCCTATTCAAATCTTCTTTTCTGCTCCACTATCTTCGTAAGAAAAACACTGGATATGTGACCTTGTTTGTCCTCCTTCATCTGATTTCTATGGGTGAGCAGAATTCAAAATCCCCCCGTCGGAAGCACAGCTCGTTCCTCAGCTTAACAGAGCTCTTCCCATGCAGTATGCCAAACCGTTTTATTGCCTTGTAACCTTAAGCTGAGAGGCTTGTTGCCTCATTCAGGATGACAACATCCTCTCAAACGTGTGTGTGTGTATTCACAAGCAGGATGCCGAGGAAGAGGAGGAGGCTGTGGTGGAGTTTATAAAGGATACAACAGGTTGAAGGGTTTTCCTGAATTAATTAGAGATTGTTATGTAAAATGAATTTTTAAAAACATACATCTGTTGAACATGTTAGCACTTCAGGTAAAATGCTTTTACGTAGCAAATGTTTAACACTTGATGCATTTCCATTCATCATCAAATTGCACAAAATGTAATTATAAAAATTAATTAGCCAAATGGAAACAGCAATTTTGAAACGACTCATGTTTTTCATTAACAAGTTTTTACTCTTTGATGAGCTGTAGTGAATGTTTTATATCTGGCACAACTGCAATGGAAACACTTTTTTTCACATGATCTGCCTCTAGACCTTAATGCCTTGTAAAAAGACAATTAATTATTGTGGAAATAGTTTCAGTATGAAGGCGCCCTCTAGAGCTGTGGTCAAAATAATATAATATTTTTATAATAATTGTACGATATTGATCTCACGTTGGAGAAACTTACCTCTGTATTTAACCCATCCGCTTGGAGAGCAGTAAGCTGCCATTGTGAGGCACCCGGGGTGCAGTATGGGGTTAAGGGTCTTACTCAGAGACGTGGGGCTTGAATTTAGAACCTCAGGATTCCAAGCTCTGTGCCCTTACCACTAGGCTGCTACTCCCCAATATGAATATATCTCATGTGTTTAGATTAGCAGATGTGATGTTGTTTTCAGAGCGGTTGCATGACCAAATGTATTAAAGTGGAATTTTAATAGTATTTGATATTGAATGGAAATACCACAAATGTGGAACTTTGCACTTTGAATTCGAATTTCAAAATTAGCAAAATATTGATGTAGTTTTGTGCAAATTTATAATAGAAATAAAAAAAAAAACTATTATGCGTTATATCAGAAGCTACAGTTGATATTTTTATTTCTCTTCACGTAAGACAGTTTTTTGTTATGTTTCCCTATTTGTGCTACTACACTAAAAGCCACGTCACAAAAGGCTAAGACACACTTAAATAATTAAGTCTCAGAGGGAAAAGAAGCCTTATAAGCTCTATTTGTGTTGCTAGGCAAAAGTTTAATAGGGAAAGTCTAACAAACACCTAAAATCAAAAGGCTAATGCAAAAGTGATGGGATAGTTGAACTGCTTCAACTATTAGGACTATTTTAAGCTTGCTTCATCTTGGAATGGTGGATATTTCTTTCAGCCGTTACACTTCCACTGCTACTCAAGAAAAACACATTTAAGTGGAAAACTGCTGTGCTGCTGTCATTTTGCACAAAATGACAGCAGCAAAAATGTCAATAGCTGTATATATTGGTAATTTTATTCCCCAGGTGCACAGCTTTATATTGCTAAAACCCTTTATAGTACAGTATTGTATTGTTTATCTTTTAACTCTTCACCAAATATGTTATTCTTATACATTTTTCAAAGATCCACATTTGTGTGACCATTTTTTCTATAATATATATTCTATATTGTTGCTGTAAACACCAGAATTTCCCCATTGTGGGATTTCCCCATTAATGGATTTTCTATTCTATTCTATTCTACTCTATTCTAAAACACTAATATCTGCACTAACTTAAAACTCATCAAGCAGCTGAATCTACAGTACTGTAGTTTCATACTGTAGGTATATACTGTAGGCTCCTTTTGTCTGTGACAGTTCTATTTATATTTTCCACACTTAAAAAAGTGTCTGTTGCTTAGCAAGCAGTTATTTTTTTCCAATCCCAGATCATCAATGACATACATCCACTATCTATACTTGTTTATTTTAAAAGCCATGACTGGTGTGGAACAACCTGGACAGGTCACCAATCCATCAGAGAGCAAAACAGAGAAACAACAAAACCATAAACACACATTAACTCACACCTAAGGGTGAACTTTGAGACCCTGATCTTGGAACCTGTGGGAAAACATCAGGAGTACTGAGAGAAAACCTACAGGGAAAAGGTGCAAATTCTAGGGAAAAAGCAAAGCAAGTTTTGATCAACCCTGGATCCTCTGCATCCGTCTTGGAGCCTCATTGTCAAACAGTAAATCCACGTTGTTTTAAGGATAGATAGCGATATTCACAAAAGCAAAACTGGCTGGATATTTTATTAATCCAGCTAAACAGACACAACCGAATTATACAAAATATATGTATTAGAGCATCATAATATAATATAATAATAATTTTGTAAAAGTTTAATATAATTAAACCAGTTGTATCTTTGTTTAGTCTGGTGTAGCAGCTTTAGTTTATTTTTTTAGTTTATATTTATTTTATTTTGATCATTTCTCCTTGAATCCACCTTGGCCCTGATCAGCTGTTAGCGTTAAAATGGCTTCATAGTTCAAAGTTAAACATTTTCAGTTCCTACAACATAACCTAGTTTACCTTAGGTAACCAATTTCTTTATACGTTGAAAAATTTTAAAAAGTATTATGCCATGTGTGGGTTAGCGTATCAGATATGACATCATGTAGCTTTGCTGCGTGATATTTACATCGACATTACTCATATAAACACGTTTAAAGCTTTTGTTGAGTCTGAATCTGTGATTAAACGGCGGCACAGCAGGTCTTTATCATTAACTCTGGTTACTTCTAAAGCATAATCAGGCCAGTTTTCTTAAGTTGGAAACTCTGTGGGTACTTTGTGGATACTTTCTGTACTCTTTGTTTTTTTTATTTTCCATGGAAAGTTCTCCTGGCTCAGTATTTCTGTGTTTAGCCAAATATCTTTCCTGGACACGATCATTAGCAAAGCTATTGCTGGGAATTTAACTCTGTGTACTGTTTCACTTATCCCATAGATTCCTAGCAAATCATTTATGCTTTGTTTCTCCCTTCTGTTCCCTCATCCCTGGTTGCTACAGGTGGTCTGTTTCTAGTTCTGTTAGAGTCATTTTATTATCATTAATGTGTTGTGTTTGTTCTTTTTTCATAAAACAGGGTAGCTCCTGCTTATTGTATCTTAATGCAAGCATAGAAGGAGAGACAGACGCGAATTAATTTATTCAATTCAATCATCTTTTTCCAAGTAAGCATGATATGGTGAACTGCATTTGAAGCTTAGGTATTGCACCATAAAAACGTTCAAGGCTAAAAACCCCACCTGGGGGCTTTTCTGCATGGAGTTTGCATTGTCTCCCCATGCATGTGTGTCGTGGTTTAGTTAAATAAGCACCCAAATACAGAGCATAGTTTTGGCATATATATTTAAGCTTAAGCTTAAATACAGAGAAGGGAGAAAAAGGTGGCAAACAACCCAGAAGAGACAATCTGAGGAGCAGCTGAGACAGTATGAAGGCAGGACATCTAAGGACGCAGACTGATTGAATTTAATGTTGGGTCAATCATAAAATAATAGCAATTATAATTGAACTTTATTAGACTTTATTGAGAAATTTACCTCTGCATTTAACCCATCCCCTTGAGGACTAGTGGGCTGCCATCATGGGGCGCCCGGGGAGAGGTGGGGTTAAGTATTTTGCTCTGAGACCCAGAGTGGCAGTCTGTGGGAGTGGGGCTCAAACTCAGAACCTCAGGATACCAACATCTATCCCCTAACCACTCGGCACCCACTCCCTTCCAATTCTTCTTCTTTCATTATTTCTTTAAAGAGACATTACAGTTTTCTAATGATACTGACACCTGTGGCCAAACCACAGAACTGCAGAACTCTTCTGCTTGTTCTAGTACTGTAGGTTATTTTTTACTTTTTTTTTTTTTTACCTTACCTGGAGATGTCATTGGTGCCTGAGTTCAGCTGCATGTTGGTAGCTTCTCAGTAGCAACAGTTTAGCAATAGGTTGGACCCATTTACAGTAACATGGACGACTTTTGAATTCACATCCACAGAACAGCACAGCAGCTTCGAACCCTTAGTACATTCAGAGAATATAGGCTACAGCCTCATAGATGCATTGGTGTTTAACCACTGAGGTGTCAGTCTGCTGATCACACAAGGTTTTAGTTGTAAAGGGTCAAATAAAAAGACTATTTAATGATATTAAAACTTAAGAAATGTCTCTTTAGCTTTAGTTTTTTTAAATTTAATTTTAGTTTTTACTTTGTTTGCTACCTATGTAAGATACTCTACAAATATTTATAGTACCAGTACTATATTTATTATTCTTCTTATTTTTTTTTGTGTTATTAGCTCCTAAAACATGGTTTAGAACCTCATTTTCCCTTTAGGACAACTCTTAACCCTTTATGTTGTCGGGAACTCTGTGAACTACTTTGAAAATCAAAATTTTAAACTAAGAGTGTTATTGGAGAACAAGAGAATATATATATATATATATATATATATATATATATATATATATATATATATAACAAGAAATGGTCACTTGCCCTAATACGTTCAAAACTATAACAGAAGTTATTCTATAAGAAATCCATCAAAAACACAGAGTGAAAGAAACTAATTAGTTTTCTGTTAAAAAAACAAACCTTAGATCATTAATGCTGTTACATGCACTTATATTTTCATTTATAGCTTTTTAACTTTTTCACTTAACATATTTAACCTTTTTCAACTTAATTTACAGTAGGTAACATGTCACCCAGGGGCTTATTTGATTGGTCAAATGCCAAAATTAAATGTACTGCCTTGAGCAGTATCTTTACTGAAAATGGCAGGATATAAATCTTCCCCTGCTAGTCCTCACTGACGGATGGGGTGACTCAATTTGTAAGGGGTATGCAAATGACCAAAAATGGTGACTAGCCCTCTAAAGGATATGTGCTCATTTTAATGGAGTAGAACCAAACTGATTTGCCGTCTAAACATGTGCGCAGCAATCGTGGTGGATCACCAAGGATGCTGACTTATTGCACATGCTAAAAAAAACATTGCATGTGTGATTAAGTGCTCTCTGTTCTGAATTTTTACATATCAAGCTCTTAATGATGCTAAAGCCTCATGTCTTTCACTTATTTCATAGTTGCATGAATTGCAAATCAAATAAAATAAAATAAAATGCAAAGCAAACACATGTGATTTTCACATGTAAAGGATGGACCTTTAGGTATAAAATGACTATGAAGGTTAATTAAACCACCTAAAGATTTCAGGGCAGTGTAACCTCCGGCTCACCTGTTTGGGGTTGTACAGTCCATGTTTGTCACAGTTTGGAAATTTGAGCCCGTACAGGTTCTCCAGGGGGCCTCTGTTGTCCTCAGAGGTCATTTTAGAGATCTCCTCTAAGACCATGTCCAGCTCCTGCTGACAGGCACTCTGGTGTAAACAGGAGAGAAGCAACAGCTCGGTTTAAAATAGAATGACAGATTTACTTTTACTAAGCCTCAAAGGTCTAACTCAGCTGGTGGCCCTGACCACACAGAAAAAGGCAAAAAAAAACACACCGTCCATTATTTCACTTTTAACAGGTATTCAGTCATGCCTAGGCTCCACATACAGTGAGGGCATCTGTCTGCCACTGGGATCAAAGAGGTCCGTTCCTCTGATTAGTTGGCCAAGGATTAGAGAGCAGAGCAGGAGGAGGCACAGTCCACCTTATCAGACATCTGAACGTATGGATGAAAAGTTCTCCAAGTCTTTGACTCCTTTATACAGCATAATGAAGGCTTACAGAAAACCCCACATCAGTGCATGCACCAGCTAGTTACAGGTTGGCTGTTAAACCAGAGTTCATGCATGTAAAATTAATGCCAGACCTGGGGTCAGTGATATATTCTATATTTCTGTTGTCAACTTGAGATTGCTTGTTAGGCTTGCTTGCTTGCTTGCTTGCTTGCTCTCTTTCTTTCTTTCTTTCTTTCTTTCTTTCTTT